>NW_024962263.1:73848869-73851169 GCF_019238085.1 Lagopus leucura
GCAAAGCCTCCTGGCGTGCCTATAGCGTGCTCGCTTCGCTCCTTCTTTTCTTCCCCAAGCCTTCAGTAATTAAATGTTTCTCTCTTTCAGCCCTGTTTTTAAGACCTTAAGCCACTTGATTTCACCTCTTTTCTTTCAGCTCCTAAAATCGTACCTCTCAAGCTCCCAAAACTCTCCCCTGAGGAGCCACTTGCACTGTTCTGGGAAAATCATTCTTGAAGTCCTCAGATATACGTGCACAGAGTGACTTTTAGCCATTCCTCTCCACATCTCCACTTGGCAAACTCCGATTCCTTGGTGAAGCTGGAACCAAGCAGCAATGCCAGGAGAGGATGGAACAGGAGAGCACCCCAGAGCTCTCAGGCACACGTAGCTCTGTCCAGGAGGATTTGCCATCTCCTCACCTCATCCACTTCACTGACAGCCGCTGGACCTGGGCAGGCCTCTCCTCCACAGCTTGGCTGATCTACCTTACCACACTGCCCTTACACCTCAGAACTTCTGACTGTATTTATCAGTATAATCATGTCCTAAAGCAGAGAAGCATCAGTACCCTTGGGCAGCAGAGTGAGTTACGAGGAATCTGAGTCACTTGCCTGGAACCAGAAGGCAGGGATAGGACAGAGCCAAAACTCAGTCCTGAGTTTTCCAGTGCTGTAACCCCTGGGCTGCCTTCCTTTGTGCTCACCTGTGGCTCAGCAGCAGTGCTACACTTGTGTAACTGTGAGGATGAATGATGAAGATTTTTACAAGTTATATGATTCGCCTCTGGTTTGCACAGCTACACTCTTTGATGGGTAAAGAACTGGATGATGGCCAGGCCCACAGAGTGGTGGTTGTTGCTGGGGGCCTGTCCTGTTCTACATCTGCACTGATGACCTGGATGAGAGCATTGAGTGCACCCTCAGTAAGTTCACAGATGACACCAAGTTGGGAGGAATGTTAATCTGCCTTGGGGTAGGAAGGGCCTACAGAAGGACCTGGACAGGCCGCATAGCTGGGCTGAGGCCAACTGTATGAGCTTCCACAGGACCAAGTGCCATGTCCTGCACTTTGGCCACAACAACCCCAGGCAACACTACAGGCCTGTGGCAGAGTGGCTGGAAAGTTGTGCCCAGGAAAATGATCAGGGAATATTGATCGATGATAAGAGGAATATGAGCCAGCAGTGTGTCCAGGCAGCTAAGAAGACAAATGACATCCCATCTTGTATTAGAAATTGCCAGCAGGAGCAGGGAGGTGAATGTCCCTCTGCAGTCAGCACTGGTAAGGCTGCTCCTTGAGTACTGTGTTCACTTTTGGGCCCATCACTACAAGAAAGACATTACAGCCCTGAAGCATATTCAGAGAAGGGCAACAAAGCTGTGAGGGGTCTGGAGCACAAGTCTTATGAGGAGCGACTGAGGGAACTGGAACTGTTCAGTTTGGAGAAGAGAAGGCTCAGAGGAGACCTTATCACTCTACAACTCCCTGAAAGGAGGCGGGGGTTGGCCTCTTCTTCCAGTAACAGTGATAGGAGAGGGAATGGCTTCAAGTTGCTCCAGGGGAGGCTCAGGTTGGATATGAAGAAAAATTTTGTCTCAGAAAGAGTGGTAATGCATTGGAATGGGCTGCCCAGGGAGGTGATGGAGTCACCATTCCTGGAGGTGTTGAAGAAACAAGGAGATGTCGTGCTGAGTGACATGGGTTAGCGGGCATGGCAGTGATGGATTAACAGCTGGACTAGATGATCTTAGTGGTTTTATCCAACCTTATTGATTCTGTGACCACAATATAGAATAGTAACTTCTGGTGACAAATCTTTATTTACCATAACTGTTATCAGAGATTTCAGGGTATGAGGTCCCACTCTGCTACTCCTGTAGAGCCAGAATCTTCAGCTAACTCATCCACACCTAAGAACTAGGTCAGCCAAGGTCTTTCCAGCTCAGCGTCAGAGATGTCTGAGTGGATTCAAAGTGATTGCTAAGGAAAAGTGCAAGAAATAAGGCTTGCATATATGTAATTTGTGGCTTATTGTTTTCTTCAGTCTACTTTTCACTCTACTTTTAACTTCTTTACTCTGATGCTGGTGAAGCACTAGCACAGAGTTTCCAGAGAAGTTGTGGATGCCCCATCCCTGAAGGCATTCAAGGCCAGGATGGATGGGGCCCTGGGCCATACTTACTTATACACTGAAACTGTCCAAAGGAGAGATGGATGGATAGATAGATAGATAGATAGATAGACAGATAGATAGATAGATAGACAGAGAGATAGATAGATAGATAGATAGATAGATAGATAGATAGATAGATAGA
>NW_024962263.1:73851179-73996179 GCF_019238085.1 Lagopus leucura
AGATAGATAGATAGATAGATAGATAGATAGATAGATAGATAGATAGATAGGGCTTACTGTAACAGAGGTCATAAGTCACCTTAGTGGAGGATATTTAGAGGTAAACAGTTCTTCAGGATGAGTATATCCAGTCTGGGTATGCCAGAGATAGCTGAGTATAAGACTTTATTCAGTAGCAGTATCTTTAGGGTATGCAGTTACCATCTTTTGATGTGGAAGAAGGGGAAATCAAACAGAGGTGTTAGCCACACCTTAAAGACAGCTTCAGGAACCACTGTTTCCTATTTTCAGATCTATGAACCTTGGGGCTTTGAGTATGAATCTCATCTCTAGAGATCAGCCTGGGAGTCTTTTGTGTAAGTGCTGATATCTGCACTTTCCAGCTAGTTCAGCTCCAGACCTGGATATGTCAGAAATATGTAAGGGTATAAGGGGAATTTCAGATAGGTGGCCTGCTACCACTGAAGGCAACTGAGGTCTCCCCGAGGATAGCACAGGCTTCTAGGGGATGCAGGACTCAGGCATCTCTCCAGCTCCTTAGGCAGAACAGCATGCCACTCTTCTCTATTCTGGGCTCTTTTGATGGTCTCCCAGATCTGGAAAAGAAATACCTATTGGAAAGTATCTCCAGGTTACCTTGACCTTGTAAACAGAGGGCATGGCTTTTGTCAAGACAGATGATGGGGAACACCTGCAGACCACCAGTGGTTTGTAACAGGCAGACAGCTCAACACAAGAGGCATTTTCAAGACTGCTATAGGAATCATAGCTATGACAACTTTAAATAAATATTATTTTTATTTTATCAATATTTTTTCAATAGCTCTTTCCATGCTTGAAGGGCTGTTAAAGGGATGGTATGAAAGTAATTGTCAGAAAGATTCAGTGTTTGGGTGATGGATGCATTCTGGAGATGGGAAATAAACTCTCAGTATTGCGTGAGATATAGTAGGCAGGAAGTGCTTTCAAAGAAAAGTCATCTATCTTATGCTTCCTATCATGAGGAAGAATCTGTAGAAGTTTGCAAGAAAAAGAACATTATAGTCAAAGCCAATGTCCAAGAACAGAGTTCCAGACAGAAGTCAGACTACAATTACATCTAAATTCACAGAATGCCGTGCTGCCAAAAGCAAGATATTTGGCCGTAAGTATCTGAATAATCATTGCGACATGATGATGGATAGAAATAATCTTTCTTGGTGTAGCTTGGTTAACAAACAGAAAGGTAAGTCACAGGCGATGACTACGATAGTTCACACTGATCAAATGTGACAGTGTTGTTTACAATAAATGTGTTCAAAGCACCAGAAAAGTCTCTTAAATCTCTACTTTTTGTCTACACAAGCATTCGAGAAAGGCACAGATTCTGGATTCAGTGAAAGAGAGAAAAAATGACAGCTGTTAGTCACTGTTATGGGAGTGACACCTGAACTTGTGTTCTTAAGAGAAGAAAATAGAAGGCAGAGGGAGAAAGCAGAAATATCTTGAAGAGACTAGTCAGCACCTGTTTGGCATCTAGAAGGTGGATGAGGATCACCTCTGAGTGAACTTCAGAAGGAACAGTAACAGGAAAGAAAGCTGAAAAGTGGAACCACAGAGCTAATGGAGAACAAAACTTCAAACATAGCCAGCTGTCTATGATGGTTGGTAAATCAAGAAGAGTGAAGGTAACTTTGAGATTTGATTAAGAAAAAATAACTAAAGATTTTGAAAAGAATGATGGTGGTGGTTCAGAAGCCTAATTACAGGGAGAGGGAAAAGTCAAGTTATCTGTGAGGTTAATGAGCAGAGGAAGGAAAGGTACTAGGATGGATTCTGCTGGACACAATAAAACTTTGCATCTGTTTTGAGTCTCATTGAGTCTCATCAGAGAAGAACTCACTGTAGGCATTAAACTATGTGTGCACCATCACGCAGCATTAGGCCATTAATCAGCACTTTGTTCCTTCCAGGGAGGCTTTGTCAAAGTGAGAAACTGGGAATATGATCTGAACTGCACTGCTTGATGGACATGCTCATGGGAAGAATACATTACTGAAGGCCCAAAAAGATGATGTGGCAATAACTGAAATACCAGATGAGTCTGGGCATCAGTTTCAGCTGTGTGGATAGCCAGGAAGGGGTGCATTTTAGATAGTTTATTCAGAAGTCTCAGCAGCCAGTTTAATGCACTTGAACAGTGCTGAAATGATTCATTGCACACCGTCCTGAAATCATATTATTTTGTAGAATTAGAACTCTGTTCCATGAATAGTTTTATGTGTGGTGCTCCACAGAGGTTTCACTGACTTCTACATTTCGGCTATATTAAATCCAAAATGCTGCTGCTTTTACAGTATGAAGTAATTGAATCTTTCTATTCCTTATTGGTTTCCATAGGATGTGATCTGCAACCATCCTAAACTTCATCATGTAGCAGAGAGAGATTTAAAATAAACAATACCAAAGTTAATTTTAAAGGAAATTGCTACATCACTCCAAATTGTTATACCTGGGAGACTCAACTCCTCCATGCTTCAGTCACTCTTTCCCAAGATCAGAGTATCAGCAAGAATATGAAAGTCTACGTAGTTTTGTACTGCAGTAGAGGAGGTACAGCTTTTATTTTCAGAGAAAGAAATGAGTTATCTTGATAAGCTTTACAACTGAAAGAAATAGTTATATACAACCTTGCTACCAACACTGTTTTTCTGAGTCAAATTTTACATCCTTTAAGTTCTTGAAATATACTTAATTAATGAGTTCTTCAAAATATGATCTACATTAATAATACAAGAACATTCTGCCCAGTTCTAAGCCTTCTTAAACTAGAGCAAGGCCATGGGAAGACCACCAGCACATCTGGGAGCTGGAGTGTGGCCCTTTGAGGGGAAGCTGAGGGAGCCGAGCACATTTGGGGAGGCCCTAAAGGCCCCTTCCCGAACCCACAAGAGGGTTACTGTGCAGGTGAAGCTAGGCTGCTAATGGAAGTTACAAGCAGAAGAACGGAAGACAGTGTTTATGTACTGAAATAGGAGGGTTTTCACTGGTAGCATAGAAAAGAAATTTCCCTATGGGAATGAATAAGTTCAGGAAGAGGTTTGTCCAGAGAAGCTGTAAACTCACCCTCCTTGGACAAGGCCTCGAGCAACCTCATCTCAACTCTGGTGACCCAGCTCTTAGCAGGAAATTGCTCTGGGGACCTCCCAGCATCCCTACCAACTCTATACAACCACGAGTTCCCAAAATAGGGTGAGAAGTCTGTTCTGTATCCTTCTGACACCAGCTTAGGTTCACATCAAGCTCTAACTGGCCACACCTGGTTAATCTGAAATATCCACAGTATGCAAATCTTCATAAACAAATCTTCATAAAACTGTCTCTTGGTTTTGAAGCAACAGGAAGAATTCCAATCATATTCTTTTATGCTTTAAGCTACAATGATCTTTAAAAATTATTTTCTGCATAAAGTCAGTGAAACAAAACTATCTCATACTCTTTTGTCAGGTTATGGAAATGTTAATAATCTCTGTGGAAAGCTATTTTCATTTTAAAAAAGTTTAGCCTCAGCAAAAATATCCAGTGACATATAGAAGAAGACTGTAAATATTAAGAGTCTGAGATCAGAAGCAATCCAACTAAATTCTCTTACAAGTTGAGTGAGGGATCAAAGATTGTCACCATTTTGACTCTGATTTCTCTGCAACAATCAAACTTCACAGTTTCTGACCCAATTATTCAGGCTTTCCTCATGAAAATCTTCCAAGAATATCCATGAAGATATTGTCTGAATGAGAACAAATTCACTAAAAATAAATGTTTTCATTGAGGGTTCAGCAAAATAAGTGGAAAGGAGGTATAACGGCAAAACATAGAAAGAAGGGATAACATCCCTAAAATGACTTTAGTAGCTCTCTTGACTTTAATTTCCAGTTCTTTCAAGAAAAAAAAAAAAAAGAAAAAAAAAAAAAAGAAAAAGAAAAATTTTAAAAAAAAAAAAAAGCTCAGGAAAAATAATGAGAAAAATATGCTCTAAATGATGTGTGTCATTCTCGTCCAATTTAGACTGGCACAAGACAACCAGTTCCTGTCTGCCAGCTGTGGACACCATATTTCTCTTGGAGAATGCACAATACAGTTTGCTCGTGCATGGATAGCACATTTTTAAGGTGAGAGAGCTCAAATGCCAGCTTGGCAGTTGACAATCCTTTTCTCTTGGAGAATGGTGAATCAGTTTGCCAGCGTATAGATCAGAAAATGACTAAAAAAAAAAATCAGTGCATACCATGCCTATCAGACTTTGTGTTTTGGAATACTTTTCATCACACTCAAACTACAGAGTTGTGGTTTGCAACATGTACATATGAGTTTAAATTTGCTCTCGTATACCTTCAGAAAATTGACTTCACAAGAATGGACTCTTTTGAATGCAAAGATGAAAATTGAACTGTTTTTTTTACATATTTTTTTACCTCCTTTTACATAGATTCCCCATTTTTTGCCCCAAGCTTCACTTAACAACTGCTTTCTTGCTCTTATTCATACAAAGAAATCCACACAGGGTCACAGACTAACTGAGTTTGGAAGAGACCCTGAAGATCATCAAGTCTGGCCTGTTGCTTGAAGCAGAGCTAACTTCAGATTTAGGGTGGGTTGCTGAGAGCTTTGTCCACCTGAGTTTTGAAGATATTTGAAAATGTAAATTCCACAGCCTTTCCAGGAGACCTCTTCTGAGACTTGTTCACCCTCACAAATTACTGCCATATATCTGATGCAAACTGTGAATTTTACCCCTCGGCCTTTCCCAGTACACCTCATCTTCTTTTAATCCACCTTTACATGTATATTTGTAATGTATTTGTCTACATATTTATACATAAATATTTGTATATTGCTGGCGTATTCTGTTTTAAATATTTTTCCTTTACTTTTACATTTAACTTCCTCTATTTCTTTGCTACCTACACATCATACAATATTGAAGTTTTTTTGACATCTTCAAGACTTGCCAACATGACATCTACCTCATGTTTTCTGTTTTTCTTGATTACAGAAGAAAAAAAGCAGCAAACATGAGAGTTGTTGCAGGGATAAGCGTTGGCAATAAAAAGTGGCTGTGACATCAGAGCTTGCAGAGTATTTACTTCTAACAGGCACAGTACAGCATAGATAGATTTTGTGTAAAACAACTTGTCTGAATAATCTAATTTTGTAACTGGTTTTGGAGGAGTGTTCCAGTATAACTTAGAGATCTTTAATATCTGTTGTTAATAAAGTTCTAAATGTTGTGATGTTAACCACATGATTTCTCCAGTATATATATTTAGCAATAAAGCGATTACAATATTTGTTGGAATATATAAGAAGTATTTCTGCCAAGTGATAGTAAAGAAAAGACTTAAAGAAGAATTTTGGACAGTTGAGAATCCCTAGATAAAATCCTAACAAATTGTGTAGTTAATCTGCAATGAGTTTAAGAAGTAAAACTGCCTTCATTAATATAAAAACATATGTCTGAAATACTTGCATAATCTGTAGAATATTGCACTTCTCCACTGTCACCTCGTTGATTACCCCGTGTCTTATTTATCTGGCAAACAAAGCTGAGGAAAACAAATTAAGAGAGGATTCATTATTATTCTCTCTGAAACACTGTTACCTTCTTCAGCCCATCAAAGAAAGCTGGGATTGGCAGATAACCCTACAAGAGAGGAGCCAGGGTCACACCAGTGGTGATGCTAATAGGAAACAGACGTGAAACATCACTTTACTCAGGATACCAGCCCTTGGCATGGTGTTGGGACAAATATCCACACACTGAAAAGAAGGTTTCCAGTGAAAGAGCAAGAAAAGGAGTTACATTCAGTTTTGCCAGAGGAATTCCACTGATGTCCCCAAGGAAATATTTTTACAACTTGAGAGTCACAACAGTTTTTTAATTTAAAAACTGCAAAAACCACAGTAGAATCTTGTTTTGTTTTGGCTCTATACTCGGCTAATAATGATGGGAGCTGAATGCCAGTTTTTCATAGAATCATAAAGGTTGGTGAAGACAAGTAAGATCATCTATTTCAATCATCAACCCATCACCACCATGCTCATTAACCCATGTCACTCAGTGCCACATCTCCTTATTTCTTGAACACCTCCAGGGACGGTGACTCCACCACCTCCCTGGCAGCCTGTGCAAATGCAACCACTCTTCTGGTGAAGAATTTTTTCCTAATACAAAACCTGAAGCTCCCTGGGAGAAGAGGCCGACCCCCAGCTCACTACAACCTCCCTTCAGGTAGTTACAGAGAGCAATAAGGTCTCCCCTGAGCCTCCTCTTCTCCAGACTGAACAATCCCAGTTTCCTCAGCCACTCCCCATAAAACCTGTGCTCCAGACCCTTCACAGCTCCACTGCCCTTCTCTGAACACGCTCCAGGGCTGCAATGTCTTTCTGGTAGTGATGGGCCCAAAACTGAATGGCTTTTTGCTTTATTACATTTTGGAAAGATAAATCATACAGCTTCTGGAACAAACATGTAACCTTAACTGTCCTTACAGTAGGATAAAGCTAAACAGTGAGGGGGGAAAAGTGCAATCTTAAGGTTATCTTTCTTCAGTGTGAAATGAAGTTATAAAATAGAACAGAAGAACTGCGAGGTCAGAATAAGACTGGTAGAGACAAAAGCATAACCACAGCACATAAGAAGAGTTAGGCTTTAACCATGCCTTTAGTAGAGTAACATGGTCTAGAGCAGTCACAGGCATGGGGTGATAGTTGCCCTGGATGACCTTATTGGTCTTTCCAGCTTTAGTGATTCTATGGCTCTGTGCTGCTAATCTTCTGCAGAGAGCCCATAAATTTCACTCTTAAGGGACTAAAAGGCTTAAACAAGTATTAAAGGACTCAGTCCTGCACCGGCAGAATAATACAAACAGTAATCGAGTAAATGATATCCACCTTTAATTACTGCTTCCTTTTCATAGAATCATAGAATCACCAAGGTTGGAAAAGACCTAAGAGATCATCCAGTCCAACCGTTCACCTATTGGACCATTCTTTTTTTTTTTCTCCATAGGGCCTTTTTAAACGGAATTAGTGAGGCCATGCCAGAGATATTTCACTTTGCTTTCCCTGAAATCAACACTGAAGTTTTCATTACCACTTAAATGAATATCTGGGGACTGGAGATGGAACTTCGTGATGATTTTGTTGCTTAATATCAGCTTTTCTCCCTGGGTAAAACACAAGGTTTGGGTTTTCAGACAGCATGACAATTAACAAAGAGAATATAACAAAGCACATGGCACAGTCTAAAAACAGCTATTGATCAGCTGCAGTGCCCTCATGACATTCTCAAACCTTCCTTCACCCCAACCCTGGTTTGGCCCATCACTGAAAGCTGAATATTTTTGGATTGATATCTGGGTTGGTGAATACAACCAGTAATAACATTGGGCCCCAACCCATCCCCTGCTGCTTAGTTCTGCTGTGGAACAGCATCTTGCACAGTAAGCAGTTGTTGCAGTATCAAAATCCACATTTTATCATCATGGGACGTGGCTGGGAAAGCTTCAAGCAACTGATTTTGAAAGTGAATTCATCTTGTGCTATTGCTGTCCCCTTTGCAGTGCCACTGTTCTTAAGATTAGAAATGTTAAGATGCTTTTTAAGTATTTGGAAAAGGTGAGACACCATAAATCTTGTGCTACATATGTGTGGAATAGAAACTGGGGGCTGAATCCCTGAAGAGCTTTAAGGATGGATCAAGTATCTGAATATCTGCACCTAAATTTCACCTGAATTATTGCACCTAAATCCAAAATTGAAATGATAAAACTAAATCCTCTCCCAGCTTGCTCCTCATCCTGCAGTCTGTTACCTCCATAGCAACTTTTAGTCTGATTTCAAATACCCTTTAGGAGAGGAGTTTAGTGTCTACCTCAAACCAGCAAATGTGAAAGGCAGAGCTTTTCTCTGACAGCATCATTCTCAAACTCCAAATGTAGAACAGGCACAAAATGTGTATTGCTATTTTCAGTCTATCACCCTCATCCTGTTGGAGTGTTCTACCACATACATTTTGAAAAAATCTCTCACAATGGCCCACTTGCAAAATGTTTTGCCTGAAGACTCAGTCAGTATCATAAAATCATAGAATGGCCTGGGTTGAAAAGGACCACAATGATCATCCAGTTTCAACCTCCCTGCTATGTGCAGTCACCAACCATCAGACCAGGCTGCCCAGAGCCACATTCAGCCTGGCCTTGAATGCCTCCAGGGATGGGGCACTCACAACCAACTTGTGCACCCTGTTCCAATGTGTCACCACCGTCAGGGTGAAAAAACTATATCCAACTATAGATACAGTTTATATATATACGTATGTATAGTTTTTTTTAACATATGTTTACTAAAACTGTATCTAACTATGTAACTGTTTTCCCTCATTTGCCTGATAATACCCAAATCTCCAATTCTGAATGTCTCCAAAGAATTCAAGAGGAGAAGGTAGGGCAGGCAGGTGGATGCAATCTATATCTTCCTTCTTGCTGCTGGGTCCCTACGTTGCACTGAACCAGGATTTATTAAATTAGAGGGACACAAGAAAAACCAGTCTGTAGCATCAAAAAGACACGTCCTTGAGCTTTCAGTTTCTATGCCCCAAAAGATGTCCATCATCAGTCACTAAGAAAATTTTATTTGGGTTAAGACATCATCGATCTCTACAGCAACCTGAAAAGACGTTGTAGCAAGGTGGGGATTGGCCTCGTCTCCCAGGTAACAGTGATATGATGAAAGGTAATGGCCTCAAGTTGCACCGGGTGGGGGTCAGGCTGGATATTAGGAAAGATTACTTCTCAGAAGAACTGGTGAGGTATTGGCACCAGCTGCCCCGATAGGTGGTGGAGTCATGACCCTGGAGGTACTCAAGAGGTATAGACAAGGTAGTGAGGCCCAGCCAGTATGAATTCATGAAGGGCAGGTCCTGCTTGACCAGCCTGATCTCCTATGATTGAGTCTGGTGATGATCCAGTCTGGTGGATGAGAGAAAGGCTGTTGATGTAGTCTACCTACTGTCCAACAAAACATTTGACACTGTCTCCCACAGTATTCTTTTAGAGAAGCTGGCTGGTTTGGGGCCCCCTCACTACAGGAAAGACATTGAGGCTTTGGAATATGTCCAGAGAAGGGTAATAAAGCTGTGAGGAGTACAGGTCTTATGAGGAGTGGCTGAGGGAACTGGAATTATTTAGTCTGGAGAAAAGGAGGCTCAGGGAGACCTACAACTACCTTAAGGGAGGTGGTGGCAAGGTGATGGTCAGCCTCTTCTCCCATGTAACTAGTAATGGGACTAGAGGTGACAGCCTCAAATTCCACCAGTGGAGATTCAAGTTGGATATTAGGAAAAATTTTTTCTCTGAATGTGGCTAGGTGCTGGAACATGCTGCCCAGGGAGATGGTGGAGTCACCATCCCTGGAAGTGTTCAAGAAACACTTAGATGTTGTACTTAAGGACATGGTTTAGTGGGAAATATTGGTGATAGGTGGACAGTTGGACAAGATGTTCCTAGTAGTCTTTTCAACCCTTATGATTCTTTAATTCAAAACCATTTCAGAAGGGAGCCTCCTTTGTGTATCCTTTAGAGCAGTCAGAAAGCAAACACACTGTGGTCAATAATGATGAAGTTGCAGTGAGTAAAGGAAGTAACACATCTCCCGCCAGGCTTCAGTACGCTGTTTTGCCTCCCCACCACCCTGAATCATGGTGCTGCTCATAGAGAACTCTCATCTACACCTGGACTTCCTCAGCAGTTCTCCATGCAACAGATCAGGGAAGGTTTTGGGGTACTGGTGAAGGGCGCAGAATTCTGTGGTTCACTGGCTTGCATCCATCTACTATTTCAAGTCTTAAAAAATACCTATCACGAGTCAAGAGTGGGAAAATTGTCAAAAAGAGAACCAGCACTAATAGTGTTTGCTGAACCTCGCTCATTTGCTTTGGCACATATCTTGTAGTCCTCAAAACTGCAGAATGTGATAATCCAGAGCATAGAAACACCTCTTCATCCGAGCTACAGGAAGTCCAGATCAGTATTTGCATGTCTGCTATCATCCAATGTGCAGATATGGCAAAGTAGCTGCCTGCCAGGTTAGACAAGACGTGTAATAAATGGCACTGGTTTGCTACTTCAGGTTAAAATTCACATTTATCACCAAGATATCTTGTCAGACGTTTGATGCTTAAATGATCATTGTCTGCAGGGAATGGATGGTACAGGAAGGCAGGGAGCAGCACATACACCTCCAAAGCTAGAAAAGTTTTTTCCATGTTGTTCCTTCTGTAACAAGCTATATTTGCTGTTTCTGTACATTCATTTGGATTCTCAAGATTGTCACAATGTGCTGGAATGTGACCAACACAGAACAAAAGCGGTGAGCATAGAAGAGACCAAGTTGGTTGGGTCACAACATATAGCTTTGTCAATAAAGACCGTCCTGCTCACTGCCCAACCAAATTGCTCATTACTGTTTGGAAGATGCCTGGAAAAAGGCAAACAGTGCTGTCCCCAGGAGGACACAAGTAGGAGCCAGGGCCAGCCAGCAGCAGCATGATATGCTGAAAGACAGCAAACCCATTACACACAACTGTAAAATCAGCCATAATTAGAGGGATGTGGAAAGAGAGGAAAATTTCTGAGGAGCTAATTCTACACTTCTTAGATAGGGCTGTAAATCACCTTTTTTATCATTGCACTGGTAATATTGTTGCAGCACAAAATACTGCTGGCAAGAGGGCAGCCCTCTCCATGCCATTATCCAACAACAGTATTCTTACTCACTCAGGCTATATGTTATTCTTATATTGAGCTTCCCTCTTGAGAAATGCAAACTAATTTTAAAGGAAGATGGCTCCTCCAGAATGCTCTCCATCTACATTCATGCCCAGAGTATGACTCAGATGTTTGGAAAAGGAGCAGGACATCCTTCTGTCTTCAAAGACCCCATCAGTACCCTTAAAACATTTTTCCAGACCTCCACCAGAAGTCAGCCTTGTCCAGTCCTGTGCCAGATCCTGGCTGCACCCATATTGCAATTGCTGGGTAGGAACCAATTTATCTCAGACATCACCCTTGTGTGGACAGATTGCACTCGTGGAGAGCTTGAATTTCCATTCAAGGCAAGAGGGAGCACATACTTCCAGCCTTGGGGAAAGCATTCCTAACAAGTTCTGTGGTCCCATCCTGGAGCCTGACTTTAGCCCTAGCATGGCTGTGACATTCTTTTTAAGTACGGGTGCCTTGCACTGCTTGGTACTTGCACATTTCCATTCAGCTATCTCAAGTACAGAGATGAATACAGCCACAGAAAGGCTGAGGATGGCAGAGACCTCTGGAACCATCAGGTCTAACCCTGCTCAAGCAGTCTCACCCAGAGTTGGGGGCCCAGAACTAGAGCAGTCAGATTTTGAATAACTCTATGGATACTCTATGACCTCTCCGGGCAAGCTGTGCCAGAGTTTGATCACTTTTACAGTACAAATATGTTTTCTTGTGCTCAGATTTAATGGAATGCTTTTTAATTTGTCTTACCTTGTCACACAGCACCGAGAAAGCCTGTATCCCTCTTATTCATTCTCCTCCACCAAGTATTTATACGCATTGATAAGAATCCCCTGAGCATTCCACTCTCCAGACTTAATAGTCCCTGCTCTCTCAGCCCCTTCTTCAATAGAAGATGCTCCAGTCCTTTCACTATCTTTGTGGCCATTCTCTGGGCTCACTCCAGGAAGTCCACGATTCTCTTGGGATCACTTGAGTACGTCCATTTCTCTCTCAAATGGGATAAATGAATGGTGGCACAGAAATGCCAGCTGAGATGGACACAGTCCTGACTCTGTTCGGGTAGCACAAGGACAACAGGTCTGAGTCTTATTGTGGAGAACCTCATCAGACAAGCTGATAAGCCACCAAAACATACAGTCCCAGATTCATCAGAATAGAGGTCACAAACATTATGTGACAAGTATGATCTCAGCACTTGGTAGTCTTTTTGTACCACCAAGTCAGCAAATCTGGCTGAGGCAGCTCCAGCACGCTTAATTATACCTCCAGTGGTCTGCACCCGGTTTTGCTCTTGCTTTTCCACTGTAACACTTATAATATTGACCAAGGAGTTGATTCATGATTATGATTTGGTTTTTCAGTCTTCCTTGGGAAGCAGAGAGCTTTCGTAAAAGCAAACAGTATCTTAACAGATAAAATATGCATCCTTATATGTTATACGCGCCCAGGTTAAGACTGAGGATGTATAGGAAAAATCCTGCAGTATTACAAAATTTTTTTGAACAAACACTGGAAGAAAGTCAACTTGAGTTAACCACTTGAAGTTAGCAATTAGCACGGCTACACTCAGAATGATTTTCTTTGTGTCTGTCTCAGTTAACTCTGATATCATTAGCTGATGCGTCAACCAAAAAAGCTGTCACTACTGACAAGCTACTGGGGAGTTTTGCTCAAACCTTTCCCTAAATTGTGCTGTTTTGTATGTGAGGTATAAAAAGCACGTGTGTTTGTGTTACTGGCTTCTAGGTTAATAGCCTGTTTATTTTTCCTTGAGACAGCTCTTTGGCTTTCAAAAAAGCACGCAAACACTGATTATAAGGGAATAACTAACACTTGCTGGAGTAGAACTGCTCCAAGAAACCATTAAAGAAGTGCAAAAACAGAAAGACAAAAAGCCACTCCAATGCTTTCCTGAAAGGTGTGATATTTAAGTTCCAAATCAGCAAAAGACAGACTACGCCCGCAGCTGAGACACATGCTGAGACAACGCATCACACAACCTCCCTCCTTCGTATTTTCTCTGTTTTCCTTCTTGGCCAGGTCTGAGAGCTGCACTTGGGGTGTGAACCACACAGGCTGGGCACTGCGTGCACACACATCACACCAGGAGTGCTTGGAAAGCTGTGCCTGTGTGCATGGCCTCAGGATCTCAGCCACGCAGGGAGCTCAGCAGCCCCAGAGGTTGGATTGCAGCTGGGAAAGGCAGCACAGATTTAAATTGTGGATTTAAGCACCTGGGGGTGAAAGGAGCGATTTCCACTAATTCATCCTGTGGGGTCACACAGGGACACTGCTGTTGACAAAAGCTGCAATGGTTATCAGCTAGATGCCCAAACTGCTCTGATCCCACTGGCTGATTGAAGAAAGATAGTTGAATACAGACTGCTTTTACATGTTTCTGTCTGCTGAACTAACACATGCAGCCTAGTGTGCTAAGCAGCACGTTTCTTCCTTCTCTGTCGATGAAGTTATGTTTAAAAATGAAACACGAAGAAAACACCATACTGTAAGTCTTTAAGGATCCAAGTAATATTTGCAGTAAATCCCCCACCTACTTGACACTGGATGTAAAAGTACAGTTAGCACACTGCTCACTAGAAAGTTAGGCAGAAAATTTTAGGGATGTACAGTGTGGCTAGGACAGTATTGCTGCAGAAGCCCTGGCATAACCTGACTCTTTGATGTTCACTGGGTGATCCTAGCTTTGCTATGACTTTGCTATGGCTTTGCAGATTGAGGTAGGTGTTTTTAAACACACTACATCTGCACTGTGAGCATCACCTAGCAGGCAGGCAGGCAGCAGGAATACACCAGTCCAGTTAGGGGCTGATCTGCTGGAGAGGAGCTCTGCAGAGAACCTGGGTGGGTGTCCTGGTGGACAACAGGTTGGCCATGAGCCAGCAGTGTGCCCCTGTGTCCAAGAGTGCCAATGATATTCTGGAGTGCATTAAAAAGAGCATGGCCAGAAGATCAAGGGAGGTGATCTTCCCCCTCCATTCTGCTGTGGTGAGGCCACAAGGATGATGATGGGCCTGGAGCATCTCCTGTCTCAGCCTTTCCTCATACACCTGGGACCGCTGAGCCTGGAGAAGGCTGAGGCAGGATCTCTCATCACTGTTGATAAATACAAAAAGTGCAGGAGTTAAGTGGATGGGATCAGATTCTTTTCAGTGGGTAAGACAAAGGGCAAAGGGCACAAACTGGAACACTGAATGTTCCTTATGTACACAAAGAAAAACTTCTTTACTGCAAGGGTGACAGAACACCGGAACAGGCTGCCAGAGAAGCTCTAGAGCTCCTTCTCTGGAGATATCCAAGGTCCATCTGGATGCCTGCCTTTGTGACCTGCTGTAGAGAACTGCTGTAGCAGTGGGGTTGGACTAGATGATCTCCAGAAATCCCTTCTAATCCTAACAATTTTGTGATTTGACAGCACCAGGATGCACAAGCCACCTGGAACAATCACACTCCATAAATTTCTGCCCTCACTTTAGATCAATCTCGTAATAATAAACTGATTCTTACAGTTCCTGGCAGGCCACCTCAGTATGAGAAGCATTCTCCCCCTTGTTCAAGCCAACGATCTCCCAGCCAGACTGCTCCTCTAACTCTGGGAGGTTTGGACTGTGCTGACTCCTTGCTCTCAGCCGTCCTCACGCTGTATTATTTACTTGCAGCTCCCATGAAAATTCTAGTTTGGAGCCTTCATCAGACTGATAGCAAGAGCTGTTCCCCCAGCAGAGAGCTTGCTTCGGCGTCACTTAATAAATCAGAGTTCCAACACAAGAGAAAAAAAATAAAGTATGTTGGAAATTTAGAATTGGATCTTTTCTGTCATTCTTCTCTCATCACAAGTAAACCAAAGAGGAAAGGAAGAAGCCTGTGGTACTAGAAGCCTTTGGATTGTTATAAGTACTAACCAAAACCTCCAACCAGCTGCCAGAGACTACTTTCCCCAAGCTTATTATTCCATTTCTGTTTCTGCCATTTAACTCCTCAATTGTAATATTTCCATGCAAACAGCATGGTGTGCCTGAAATATCTTATCAAGGAGAAACCAAACTGCTTTCTCTCTTGGAAGATGGGTGGGATTCTTAATGAGCCAACAACAAAAAAAAGACCAGATAAAATTAAGAGAAAAATACCAGGCTATTTTATCCTCTTTCTTTTCCCCAAACGCTTTGCCTGGCTCTCCAGCCCCACCATTGCCATTAACTAAAGTAGAAAGATATTCAGAGAAAAAGTTGCCAGGTTATTGGCCAACAACCCCTTACACTGATGCAAATTTAGCACTTCTTCCACATATACATGGCCATTAACACTTTTATTTTCTCCACACCTCAGCTCTCATTTCCTCCTACCTTTGCTCAGTACTTACTGATTCATTTCTAACAGCTTCTTCTATCTTCTCCACAACACACTCAGCAATGTTTGTGCTTTCCCCCCTCAGTCTTCTCTTCCACTTCTGCATCCCATTTCTTTAGATATCTCTTTCAAACTCTCCTCTAGAGCACAGACTTTCCTCCATGGCTTCCCCTTGCACCCTTTGCACTCCCTTGTGACAGTCTATAAAAAAATCCTCAGTTCAAGCATATCACAGAGCTGTAAAGAACTCGTGTGAGGCATGCAGTGCATCTCAGATTCCCTGCTGCAGTCTGCACAAATTGATGGACGCTGTTATGGAAGGATAACACCAGGTGGTAGATATACTTTTATATCCTATTTGCTTTCCTCACATAACACAGAGTCAACATATAAAGGGGGTAAAAAGAGGGTCCTGTGATGATCCCCTCCAAACAAATCCAGGATCTAGCAGACAAAGCAAAGGTAAAGAGAACTTTTAGGCTACTGAAACCTGTGTTCATAAACTCACACAATTAACTTCTTTGTAGCTTTGGCCCACATGTTAAACAGCCCTACTGACTCTAGTGCTACACTTTAGTAAAGCACTTATATGATAAGCTATAAACAATGTGCAATTCCCGCCCCCCCCCCCCCAAGGAAATTCTGGTTTTCGCATTTTATCAGCTTTCAGTTCTGCTGCCTTCTAACAAGACTTTCTGAGGATTTTTTTCTTCTGAGTTGAATTTGGTGGTGAGTGGGAGTGAAGACAGAAATCCAATAAGCCCGAAGGCAATTGCTGCACTGGCAGTGTGCAGTGCTTTTTATTTTGAAACTGGCATGAAGGCCCTCTAAGTAACACAAGCTCTTTTTTTTTTTTTTAAAAAAAAAAAAAAAAAACAGAGCTGACAAATTATATAACAAGATGCTGTCTGATAGTTTTTTGGGAGGATTAGGATTGAATGAAGTCAAAATGAAAAGCTCACTTCACATCAAGGGTATTTCCTCAACATACTATTAAAGGAAGCACCTTTATCCAAAGAACTCCAATGGCACTTTAAGCGCTGTAACCAAGACTTGAATTATCACGGCTACCCAAATCAGGTTTCTCTTGGTCTTTATTTGGACATATCGTTAATAAGTTGATAATCACAAATGCTTGATGTCTCGCAAATCCTGTTTACTGTGTGGGAGGGGGCTTCACAAATTATTGGCACCTTTGAATGGTGCAAATAATTTTTTAGCCTTCAGAACTAAGGCTATGATGTATTTGTAATGATCAGAGATCAACGCGATGGAATGGTGATTCAAGAGGTGTAATGACAAAGGGACTAGCACAGTGGGAAGGTATTGCAAAAGGAAAAGTGCTCACCCATCTCTGAAGATCAAGGCTCACAAGGGAAACTCTACAAGCATAGGCTCTGCAACTAGAGATTCTTCCCCAGTGGCAGTCAGCCCTTAAATGATGCCTAAGAGAGGTGCAGCCAGACTCCATCCCTTTCAGTCACACAGCTGAATTGCCTTCATCTGTGCTCCCAGGACTAACTGGGTCCTTTCCCCAGGTGATCAATCAGTGATTCAGGCCATGACTCAACAGTTACCACACAGTAATCCCAGTTGAATTTGTGCAAGAAACTAACACCTAAACACACTGAAAGCTAAAATAGTTGTGTCTTTTTTTTTTTTTTCCCTCTAACTTAATTTGAACCCCCTGTAGTCCACGAGAAATTATGTAATTTCCCACTCTTGGTCGGTCTTTATATTCAAATTGTGCAACATACAAACTATAACTTTTGTACTAATACCTCCTAACAAATGCTTTGCAAACTTTGGAGGCTGACTGCTTTCAGCAAGTTTCAGATCCTTCAGGCACCAGGAAGCATGGAACAGAGAGGAAAATAACTTGAAAATAACTCTCTATTTTATGTATGCTTAACAGTCAAAATTTCCTCCATTAAGAACAAGCTTTTTTCCTCCAAAAAAAAATCTTAGGAAAAGTGTTTTCACATCAAAGAAATTACTCATCACAACACTCTGGTAGGATGGAAGGATGAACTATGTTTTTATGTAGGATAAACTTGTACTATGTAAATATTATTACCTTCTTATTTACTCAAAACATATCCATCTAGTAATAAAGGGAGGAAACAAGGATCCTTGAAACATGCTCATTAAAGCAGTGAAAATAGGCAAAAAAAATTAAGTATCATCTGAAGAAATAATATCATGCATTTCTGTACCCTTTTTAGAGTACTAGGATATGAAAACACTGAAATAGTTGGTTAACATCACAATACTCTAAGAAGGTGCTTTAACTCCTTATTGCAGGCACAAAAGTTCCATGTTGAAGCCAGGTACACAAGCCACGCATTACATCCAGTCTTGTATTAACCATGACATCAAAACCTGCTTATGCATTCAATAAAGAGCCCTTAGGTACAGCATGAGATAAATACCATGCCTTGTGCTCACTAGGGTTAACAAATAAATGTTCCCAACTTGGACATAAAAAGGTTTCTGACCTAGTGACTTCTGCATATGCTGCCAATGGTTATTATCAGAGGAATAAAACCTCGAGTCTTGTAGCATGGGATCCAGTCTGCAGGAGCTGAGCAGCAGGGCTAGCTCCTCTTCGCACATGTACAGCTAGCCCTGTACTGCTAGCCTTCTCACCAGCACCCATGTGTTTCCTTGTGCCAGTCTCCTACGGACACTGGATGTTCAGTGTATTAAAACCTCAACTTAGTTAAATAGGCTTAAACATTCATATAGTTAGCACTAGATTTCTCTTCATAGCTGTCTTAGTATGTCCATAGCTGGTACTTAATTATCTCCAGGAAAACAAGCTCCAACATTAAAACCTAATGCATATTTTCATGCTTCTTGAGCTATAGAACATGTTTATACCACATCATGATTTTACTGGCTACTAAAGATCAAATGTGTCTGAAGTCCGTGACTTAAGAATGCAAACTCTCATAAACGATGTCTAGGAACACAGGATAAAGAACTTTAGTCCACATCATTAGCACAGTGTAGATGTGTGGACTTGCTGTTTCCAGTTCAACTGCCACCATGAAACCTACTCTTTTACAGAGGGGAAAAAGGAATTGTATACCATTTGAATTTAAAATGCCTCCATAACACTGAGGACACGGAACAAGAAACAAACATCCTATCTCCAAGGTGGTGCTTGTGGAGTAGAACCAAGAAAGGTGCTGAGGTGTAGCTTAATGTTTAGCTCAGACCGCAAAAGTACCATAACCAACCTCTACTTCAGTAACTTAATATATCCTTGGACAGCTATAATTCAATGATGCTTTTGCTCTTTGTGAAGTACCACTCATTCCTGAAGTGAAAATATGCATTAGGAGGCTTGCAGAGAAGCATCTCCATCTATTTAAAAGTATAGTTTATTCACTCAGGACTGCATTACACAAGAAAAAAAGTTATTTTATAGCCTGCTAGCTTGCTGCTAAGATCTGGTAACAAATATTTTGTAACTGTGCTCCTGATGCCAGTTGTCTTCTTTTCATAGGATACAGGATTTACGAATGTGTCCACAGGGAGCTCACATGCAATTCCTATGCATGTTTTCCACAACTTGTTCTCAGTACTGAGCAACATGCCATAACAATACCCACTGTCTGCATCATTTTGCTATGAGGAGGCAGGTATTTCTTCACTGCTGCCGTGTTTACTTACAAAGATAGTACAGCAAGGCATCCACAGAAGGCACAAGGTAAACATAGTCAGATTTCCAGCAGTGTGTCAACCACGATTTCCAACTCCCTCCATTTGCCTATTCCAACAAATAGAAGAATTGCCTTTCCCATTCACAGGAAAGCTACAGCCTCGTGATGTTTCTACACACCTGCCTTTCCAAGCTGCTGACACAGCTCATAGCCACCTGATTTTGCTTGTTAAAGCTCATTAGCAGTAAGATAATTAGTGGACAGGGAAAGAACATAACTTGTACACTGGGAGATCCTCATACCATTCTTACACTTCCACATGCTACAGGGAGCTTGTTATTTGAGGCAGAACCCTATTTGTTTAAGAATTCTTGAATGGATGCTGTAGGAGTTATTTCTGTGTTCATCTGCCATCAGAACACGTTGCGAAACGGTCATAAAATTAAGAAATGACCAACAACCTAGCCCTCAAAAAAAAATAAATCACAGCTTTACAGATTTGCACTTTTCTATCTTTAAAAAGACTGTGATCTTTTAATCTTTTCTACTAACAGAGAACTTAACATAACATTGCAAATGCTCAAGTTTACTGTAAAAAAAAAAAAAAAAAAAACTTTGTTCAAAATGCCATTGCAGGAGTAAAACTAGAAGACTTCTCCATCCTCATTCTTCCTCCCTCTTCCCTCCTGTTTTTTCTTTCGATTCTCTTTCCAAAAAAGTCTTTAAAGTTCTTCATCTCTTCCCCTTTCAAGGACTCCTTCAGACAGTTGCAACAAATATTTTTGTGAAACAGTCAAAAGATGCACAAAGTTGATATTATCATGTAACTCAAGGATGAGAGCAACTATTCTTGGATGCTTATAAAACATCACTACTAATATTTATAAAGATTAGTCAATGGAAAGAAAGTTATGATGGAATTTGCAATTGTCATGCTTAAAATGAGTTTCATCTACTGCCAGCCTCTTGCAACACATGCTCCAGACAGCTTCATCCTTCGGCTGAGAACATGTTTTGCTTCCCAGTTTTGTTTGTTTCAGTCACAACTCTATTTTGTGAAGATCTGAGTTTGACATGTTACTGAAACTCACTGCAGCAAGCAGTTGATCCCATAAAGGCTCATACTTCTGGAATTTAAGCAGTGCTACAGTCTGCACACACCTCCTTGTATACGCATATCTGAAAGATGAAAGGTCAGAAAAACCTGAAGAATTGAAAGCTGTAACATGACAATGATTTTAAAACTGAATGACTATACTCAAAGAAATTCTTACTGCCAAAAAGTGAAGAGGTACCTGGGTCATTTCCCCTCAGTTCACAAAAAAAAAAAAAAAATCATTCAAATTTTATCTCATTTAAAATTCTTTAATTATTACACAACAATACTGTGACTGCATTATCAAACAGAACATGGCTATTACACTATTTGGATTGTTCTAAAGCTACTTCACTTAGTAGCTTGGCACTGTAATAATTTGGAACAAATTCACACTTTGCAGTTTCACTCTCAAGAGAAAACTTCAGAAACAGCAAGAAGCTCAGCATAGATGAATGTGCTCAGCTCTAGGAAACTACAATACCAAATACTATCTCCAGCTCTGATTCTGCCCACCCTCCTCCCTCCCCATTCTCATCCTGGGAACTAATCCCATATATTAGCAAAGCAAATCCTTGTGCATTAGAACAGCTTTCTGTATTCATGTGTACAGACCAAAACAACTCACCATTAACTGCTAACTTCCATCAGGGCAGCAAAATTGTTTTGACAGTCATGAGATGAGAGGCATCAGTAAGAACAATAAGCAGTATTTATTAAAGCAAAATTATAGAATGATTGAATCACTTGAGTTGGAAAGGACCTTTAAAGGTCACCTAGTTTAACTCCCTTGCAATGAACAGGGACATCTACAGAGATTAGGTTGCTCAGAGTTTGGTCCATACTAAATGTCTCTAAGGACAGGGCATCCACAAACCACCTCCCTAGAAAACCTTTTCCAGTGCCTCATCACCATTATTGTAGAAAACTTTCCTTATATCTACAGAAAATCTGCCCTTTTTTAGTTTGAAGTCACTTCCCCTTGTTCTGAAACAACAGGCCCTGCCACAGAATCTGTCACCTTCCCTCTTACAGCGCCCTTTTACATGTTGAAGATCTGCTATCAGGTCTCCCTGAAGCTCTCTCTTCTCCAGGCTGACCAGCCCCAGCTCTATCAGCCTGCTCTCATAGGGAAGGTGTTCCATCCCTTGTACCATATCAAGAAAGACAATTTGTCAGTATTATTCCTTTATACTTAATAAAAAAGCACAAAACATTACAGGATTAGAGACTGTAATACACTGATAAGTCAGATTTAAGCATCTACTGGAAACTATTACAAATACTCTGCTGAATTAAAGATGAAGTATGTTTTAGAGTTATTAGTACGCATATTAATACATCTGACATATTACAACAAAATGATTTAGAGTGAAAAGAACCCCTGGGATTCACTGAGTTCAATTCCTTGCTCAAAGTTGTAACTTTATCACAATGCTCACATACTCAGTTGAGCATTTCTAAGGGTAAACATTCCTCAGTCTCTCTGGACGACTGGTTCCTGTGCTTGAAGTTAAAAAAAAAAAAATTACTTTTAAAATCTAATTGGAATTTTCCAATTACAATTTACTTCCAACCGTTTCTTCTCACTCTACATCAATGGACTTTCAAAGAAGTTCTAGCTTGAAGTCTCCAATTATGTACCAACGAAGACAGCAATGAAATCTGTTCTTTGCCTGCTTTACTTAAGGAACATGCAGTTCCCTCAGATGGAGGTTTTATATCATGTGCTCTTGACTCCTCACTCTTTTGGTGGTAACCCCCACTGGACTTGTACAAGATCAGTATCTGCCTTATACTAGGGTTGTTCCATCCCAGACACAGGACTTCACACTTTGCTTTGCCAAAACTCAGACAATTCCCATCAGTCAATTCCTCTAGCCTTATTCTGAATTTCTCTCTATCACTTTCACTCTTTCACTCTATTCTTATTCTGAATTACAACCTTGCACTCCAGCAAGTGGATTGCTCCCTACCTCCAAGGTTGGTACTGCAAACTGTATGTGATTAGACAGAGGGAAAGAAATGTCTGCCTTGAACTTTAACCACATTTAAAGAGATACCTGCTATTTTCATGGAAAAATCTGCTCCTACGACTTTGTTTCTTGGATAACAGATGACAGACATTAAGTGTCTTATAGAAGTTAATATTACATTTGTAGAAGTTTGGGAAAGAAAAGGAATTTCTTTTCACTGTTACTAACAATTCAGATTCCCTTTTCATTGCATAATGCAATATAGAAATTGATTAATGAGGCAGCCTGGATGCCATTTTTGATGAATCAGTCACATGAAGGCTAAACTTGCACATTACTGAGCATTCAACACTTCTGTAGACATGCCCTCAGTATGCTATCAGTGCCAAAATACTAGTGTTCAAGTAAGATAAAAATCGCCTTGAAAACAAATTTTTTTGCACAAGAAAAGCTGTACTAGCCAATCCTTCCTTAGAAGCAGCACTGAGAAACAGAACTTCAAGCAACGAGAAAGCCATCACTGATAGCATGAGTAGTTTAAAAAAAAAAAAACAAAAAAAAAAACAACAAAACAAGTGAGCCAACTTAGACTTCAAGCTGATTTAAAAGCACTATACTCCTAGTCTATTGCAGTATCTTTCACATTATTTGATACTTTATGCCAAATTAGGTATTTAATACTCTTCATAAGTTATTCTTATGCAAGGAGATGAACATGTTGTAACAAAGAGCAACACAACAGAAACACTCCAAGTCAGAACTAAATATTTTCTAAGAAGTTATGATCAAGTCACAAGGTACAAAGGTCCTTCTTTACATGAAATAGTTCTACAGCTCACCTTTTGCCAGCTCTGGCATCATACTAACTATCTAGTAAGTCCTTCAGTTTAAATAAAGATGAAAAAAACTAGCTGGAAAAATACTGTAGGAAGAGAGTGGGCGAGTTAAAACAACTTGCTACATGTATGTCAGTACATCACTTCACAGAACTTCACAAAAAGAGCTAAGAAGTTAGTATGTGACTGGGATACAGTAAAAGGGAGTTACATCCCCACCCCTGATCTTAAAAGCAAAATTGTGCAGATGCCATCTTTTCCTTTCCAATGCTTGCACTGACCAATCAGTCTGTACTTCACAGAAAACCCAGGACACTTTCTAGGGATCTGACCTGGGAGGTGTTATGCTGTATTCTGCAGAAAAAGAGATGCTAAGGAAGAAAAACAAAACAAAAATCATTGAAATGATGGCTGAAGAAAACCATGTTAAAACAGATTTTAAAAGTTACAATAGTCAAACAATACAGAATTTAGTTTATTGGTTGCTTTATGAATCTTCAGAATTTTGTCTGCCAAAAATAAAAGTTTTCAACCTACCAAGCTCGTTATCCACACCTTTAGAAAGGCTTTTCTGCTGAAAAAGTGCCACTCTAGAAAGAATCTCCAAAACCAGGTAAGAGAACAGGAACAATCTATAATTCTGAAGCACAATGCCCATCCAAACTGCTTACATATGGACTATGCTAGGTTTTTCCAAGAGATGTATGTTAGAAATGCATTACTAATGACAAGCTTCTATGACAAAAGTGGAAGTACAGAAAAAAAGATTCTGATCTGGCTATTAGGGATGCATTTGTTCATACTGTATGCTTTCCATTTTCTTGAAATGCAACTTTTGCAGAAGAAAATAGCTGCATATAAAATTCCCTGCTTATAAACTCAGATGGCTCTAAAAGCCATAACGTCCCCTGGTACGAGGCAAATAAAAATAGAAGTGACATTTAAAATCCTGCAAACTGATCTAGAACGTTCCAGAATACCATTATACTAACAAGCCCCAGTACAATATAATTATAGTACTAATCCATACAAATTGGAGATAACACAGGTAGTTAAAAGTAGCCAATTTTATTCAAATGATTTTAAGATGAAACAATTGTCTTCTCCAAGTTAGACATACTTATCATACGCTTTTTATTCAAATGAAAACTGATAATTTTCCTGCTACAGAACTGTATCAATAGAATCCAGAGTCTTGAGTAGCCCAGTTAGGTGCCTAAAAACAAACAAAATAAGCATCAGTCAAAAATATGCAATACTCATTTCTTCTCCTATTAAGTTTCATACAACTTCCATCTAACAGAATCAACTTGCCAACTTCCCCTTTTTCCACTGGTGGCTGACCAACATATTTTCTACTCCTGAGTCTGCAACGCTGTTCATTTTTCTTCCAATAATACTTACCCACAAATACTTGTATCACAAATGACACTGTCAGAGGAACACTGACTTACAACCCAGTATTGTCAAAGAGCACCAATGTGTGATGGAGAGGGCGATTTAACTCAGTGTTCAATATTCAGAGTAATTCAAGTATAATTCACTCCGAAAAGACATTAGCTACTTTCATACATGTCACCTCCTTAAAAGGTGTTTTTGGATGGTGAAAGGGACCATTTAAAGGAAGCACAATCAAATGACTGAAACAAGTAATTAGGCATTCTTTTTTTCTGTTTTGTAGTGAGAGGAAACAAGAGAAGAAAACAAGAACTGCTGTAAAAAAATAAACATTTGTCAATTTGGTCAGTTGGTTAACTTTTGGCACCAGAACTAGAATTGAGCATGCCTGAGGAACTAAGGAACAGGCTAGAATTACACTTTTAACATCATTCATGTTCAAGAAAAAAAAAAAAAAAAAAACAAACACAGATTCTGAAAAATACAACTCATACTGACCTCTGATCTACCACTCTGATTCAATTTCTTCTCAATGTTCATAGCCAACATTTGGCTACGAAAAGACAGGCTTTTGGTCTTCTCAATCACTTGCTGATAAGGTGACACTGCATTGTTGCCCATAACTACATGGCCCTAAAATGCAATAAAAATAAGGAAATTTAACAGTAGTACATAAGCCTTTATTTTAATGCTCTGCCTTCAGAGCTTCTACAAAAGTTCTCTCTCACGCAGAGCCAAAACACAGTAGTGAAGCTTACTATAGTTTGTGGGCAAAGAAAAATGAAGTGGAACACACTACTTCTAGGTAAGAAATCACTTCGATCCATGCATGAGTCTTACCAGCTTTGAATCCAGTTTGGCATCTAATCGTGCATTTCGAATTAGATTGACGATCCATCTTTCTGCTTCCTCAGGTGTCATATTTAATTTATCTGCCAACATACTAGAAGATAACAGGCTTATCAGATCAAATATGGCCTCTCTCATGTTGATAAATATACTCAGAGCCTGTGAAATACGCATTAAACCAATACACGAAACTTTGCACAGCACAAGGCTTTTCTTCACTGTTTTTATATAATTAGGAAACCTACTTTCCTTCAATTGAAATAACTTTAAAACATAAAATCCTTGTTTCCCTCCCCTTGTATTTTTTCACCTCCTTAAAAAGGAAAAATCCTGTAACTGCTTGGAATATTCTGAATAAGGAATTCATTCCTTGAAGTACGTGCTTACTGCATATCTTATCTTTAACTTATATATTTATTTATATTCCTATTAAAGCATGCCTACATAAGAATTCCTTGAAAAATTGTCTATTACGTTGTGGTGAGACTCCATAAAACAGCAACTGTTACGACAAGGGAAAAAACTGAATTCCTTTTACTCTTCTTTAAACCCAGACAGCAGACACATTTTAAGAGTAATTAGACCAGTAAAGCTGTTTGACTGTCACACAACTACCAATGAACTTTAAACTTCCAGAAACAAGGGCCACAAGAGTACATAGCTTGGTACACAATATGCTGAGTATTCATCATGCATTCAATGTAGATACACTACAGTATTCTGCAATTTCAAGGGTGATTAGCAGAGGAGGAGAACAGAGAAAGAAAAATGCTTAATGAAATAGGCACTCTTATCCAGAAATAATTCCCTCTGATGGTGTTCCCTGTGGCTTCGCAGCCAACTCCTCCAGCTTCCTGCTGGCATTTGGCTCCCAGAGTTTATTTGCAACACTCATTCTTCCATCAGCTTCCAGACTGCGTTGACAAACATGAGGTAAGGGCTGCAGACATCACCAAAACCCAGCTGGTTACGCTGGAGTTGCACAAGAGGTCCACTTCTCACCAATTTACAGGGTCTTGCTAAAACATTTTTCTGAACCCAAAAGCAATTTTATTTTATACTAATTACTGTTCTATCAATTATTAGCCAGTCCACATAGCTAGACTGCCTATTGATTCTTTATATGGTCTCTCCTTTTACACACTCTTATCTCTTAACTTTCTTCCAATTTCATTTCTGTCACAGATGAATATGAAATGAAGCAAGGAGAAAAATCAAAGTAACTTTAATACTGACCTCAGTCAGTGAAATAACAACAAATACACAACAAGGTACCTGGAATCTTACAAAGAAAAGGTAACTAAAACCCAAAAATAGTTGCTACTATTTCATCTGAACTTTTAATCAGTAGAGCACTTCAAAACTACAGTTATGGCAGACAAAGCAAAAGAACAGAAGACACAGATGTAAAATTTTTGTGGAATTATCAGCATATAAGCAGCAAGGGGTACTGAAATCTCAGCAGGAAGAAACTACAATTTTTTTTCCCCCAAGTCTTTGAATTTGTGATATTAAGTACTTGACTCTAAACAAAGAAACTCTAAACTGAAAGAATAGTAGGGGAGAGCAAGCTAGGGGAATTCTCCTACTTTTCTGTTTGAGATATTTTATTAGAATCCTACTGATAACTCTTCCTGATGACCACACGAAGTGGCCACTGCCACAACTTCATGGATTAAGTTACCTACCTTTGTGATTTGGCTATGGAGACAATCAAGAATCAAGTAGCCAAGGATTTGGGTAGCACAACATGAGGTGGCTCCTGCACCAAGTTGTAATTGGGTGCACAGACTTGAATCAAGTGACTTCCAGTGGTCACTTCTAAGCCATAGCACCCACATTTTACTTTTTCCTTAACTTACAGCCCCTCTGCACTGCAGTGGGTGTAGGTGCAACATAGGCTTATAGGGAAGAGCTACTGCAGAGCAGAAACAATTAATTGCTTCACATCATCCAGTAGATAAGTTGTACCTTTCTCAAGAGCCACTGAAGATAAGGTTTGTTAACCGAGTAGTCTTCATCACATGTATGTTTGCACAAGAAATTAGATCAATCATTCCTACTTCCTATCGTGGGAGACTGCAGTGCCAACTATGATCAAAACCAGACTGAAAACTAGATTCTTCTAATTAGATAGAAAGTTAAGATGCACTTTAACTACTATGATGGGTTTAAGCCTAGTTTACTCCAATTATAACTTGTTTTAAGCAGAACACATGGAGTACGGATGCCAGCAAATTCCTGAGGAACACATTTTTCTCTGTAGATCCAATCCTCTTACACCCACTATTTACCAACATAAGCACAGCCCTAGGAAGTTCTTCAAACCTCAAGATGTCTTATGAGAAGGAATATATATTCTCTACACTCATGTACTATTAGTCTTGAAGGGACAAATAAGAGCTATGAATTGCTTTATCCATGTCTGTATTTTACAAAATAAGCCTACCTCTGAAGAAGCTGAGCAAGTATGTTAAAATAGTTATATGGACAAGCATACAGCACACCTCTGTACAACTTCTGTACAGGTATTTTCTTCCTCCAACATGCACTTAAAAATCTTCAAAGTTACATAATGAAAGTAACAGAGGGCAGAGAAGGATATAAGGAAACTTACCTGAACTTCTAACTTTGAAATTCAAATTGACTTAAGATTCTAAATATAAAATAACAGGCAGTAGAACAGTCACCTTTCAGTAAAACAAAGGGCTTTTTAATGCTGGTAGTAATACTAAGACTTCAATCAAACTTTTAAGGCAAAAAACAACCCAATTTCAGCATTTGCTACAATTAGGCTCCAGCTCAGAGTCCCCTCACAGGCCACACTGAAGCAGCCAGCACCACCTTAAAGTGCCTGGATGCACAGTGTGAGGAGATAATCCTCTGGCAAAGTAACACAGCCAGAAAGCATTTTCAATCCTTCCAAACTGAATGCACTAAAGACTTATCCTAATTATAACTATGTTACAAACACCATTCTTCTACTGCACTATTAAATATGCATGTATTCAGTACTCCTGTCTACTGTATCATGTTACATGCTGTTCAAAAAAAAAAAAAAAAAAAAGCTCTCCAGATTATTTCCACCCTTTTGTCTTAACAGGACGCTCACTTATTTGGTTCATGCTGGAAGAAATGCTATTTAAAGTTTTCCTCTGCATAAACAGAATGGTTACTGAACTTCCACACAGCCTCATATATAAATAGACCTGTTGTGTTCTGTGCACTGAAAGATAAGATACAGAAGAGAAATAAAGCATACTGAGCTCTTCAATTAAATACAGGCATATCAAAACTAATCAAATCACATTCTGAAATAATTTAATCTATTACCCCATGCTAAACATGGTATTTTAAACAGTAAACTAATTACAGGATGATTTAGCACTGATAAATTTAAAATTACAACTGATAAGGAAACTACATCCTTTGGAAAAAAGTATCAGCTGCCTAACAGATGTAGTTAGAGAAATCAAATAAGCCTCCTATTTAGTATTTAATAAGGACATTAATATAAGTAATTTAATATATTTAATATACAGAAATAGCAGTTGAAATTGCTCATGGAGAGAGAAATGCAAGAACTCTGCTCAGCCAAACTTCAATAAGAGCATTCTGATGTGCCAGTTCCTTCAAATGAAGCCTAGAATGCACCAAGAAATACTTACGTACCCCATGGAAGCCCAAATCTAATGCTTGTCACAACTTGTGCAGAAGTTTAAGGCTTGAGTCCGTCATTTGGAACACTATGACCTAGTGCAAACTATCTCCTTAGCGATGACTGATTCCACATGAAGTCACCAGAAATGATACTATGCCAGCAATATCCACACCTAACTCAATTACTTTCCTCAGAACACATCATTGCAATTATGGAATAAAGACACTGCTATCTCTACTTCCAAACCACACAATGAGAACAAACTAAAATATTTTTATCATTTGTGGTACAAAACTGTATGAACCATAAAGCAATAAATGCTCCATAGAGGATAATATGCCACATACCTTGAAACATCAAACAAAGCTCACTATTTTTGCTATCATTAATCATTTCTTTCAGCAGAGACACCTGCAATGCATTAAAATGCATCTTCTAGGCTCTCTACTTATCACTTCTATGATCTGAGGTCTAATAAACTTCTAAGAATGACATTTAGCCCTTAGTTTAAGAAGAACTATCTAACCATCTAACTTCATTAAGAACGTGCGCCTTCACAGAAGAATCTTCTTCACAGAAGAATCACTTGCAGGAGATAGCAAGACCCTACGTAGTTTCGTGTATTCCAGAAACTCCACCCTTACAGAGCTTAGTTTACAAAGACATTATTCCAAAATTCTTATTTCAAAGTCCCTTTGTGTAATACTTTGATTCAAGTATTAGTCACCTTACAAACATGGATGTAAGTACAAAAAAAGCTCTGCTCACGTTGTTTAGTTCAGTTTACTACCTTTTAAGCATGCTTAAAACACACTGCAGCAGAGTTAAGTTCTCAAAAAAAAAAAAAAAAATAAAATCACCTTCTACCAACCTTTGCATTGCATTTTGCTTACTTTAAGCACCTAACAAAATACAATCATTTTCCAGATACATTATGAAAGTAATTTCTGGGGCTTATCCTACTAAAAAAGTTAATAAAAAGTCATCCTTTCAATAAGCTTACAAAGTTCTGGAAGAATTTTCAATCAAATTCTTCTATTTTTTTTTTTTAAATCAAGAAGCATTAAACAGCTTCCTCAGAGGTCTAGTAGGTCTCCAAAACAAGACTCCACTGAATTTGATTGATTTACCAGCTCTGATTTCTGCTGTTCGGGGGATCTCTCCAATATTCTCCAGGAAAATTTTAGAGTAACATGGACATACAGAGAATGGAGGCATACACCAACTGCAGCAAGATCTCAAACATGCATAACACCTTTTTTTTTGCGTAGTTTTTACAACAAAGGTATTGGAAAAGTCTGCTTTTAGAATATTAGTTTGAGGAAGTAGCAGACATCTTTGCCTATGGGAATATCATTGCCTTATGGCTGGATCATTCCAGTAATGCACAGGAATGAAGATATAATTGAAAAAAGTAGTACAATCATTTTCAAGGGATGTGCAGTTAAGACATAATTGATTGACAGACTTATGGTTAGGTAAACAATTATTGTATTTGCTATTATTTACTTAATACTATCATTCCTTATCAGTGTGTGCAGAAATGAATGCTTGCCTGGGTGGAGAAGGGAGAAGAAAAGACAATTTGTGTTAAATTTCATTAAAATCACATAGCTTTAAAATATGACTGCTATAATTAAAACAAATCCCTTTAGAGCTATGCATCTAGAAAGACAACTCCCTAATTAGGTTTTAGTTAATGAAAAAAATCATTACATTTGATGATTGAACATCTTTAGTACAAAAGTTTATGCTGTTTGTCAATCTCACTTGCAACTGATTTATCTGTATGGCTGTATAAAAGAGCTCTCTTACCCAATGCTGATACACTGATGGATGCGACAGAAAGTCTCAAATATAAAGAGACGGGCATTCTCAATGAAGTCCTCAAGGCAGGCAACTAGGAAGAAATCATTCACAAGCACCTGCAAGCGTAAGGAGAAGAGGAACACTGAAAACAAATGTGGAAACATGGAAAGAGTAATTTTTTTTTGGTCACTCATCTTATTTATTGATGGAACAATGTATTAGAAACTGTTCTCAGCATAATCACAGAATCACAGAATTGTAGGGGTTGGAAGGGACCTCCAGAGATCATCGAGTCCAACCCCCCTGCCAAAGCAGGTTCCCTACAGCAGGTCGCACAGGTAGGCATCCAGGCAGGTCTTGAACATCTCCAGAGAAGGAGACTCCACCACCTCCCTGGGCAGCCTGTTCCAGTGCTCCATAATCCATGATGGACAAAAAAAGTCTGCATTTAAAATGACTTCCCATGAATCTGCAGATTGCTAAATTAACATTACACACTAATCTGATAACTGAGGTTACCAAAAAGAACAGGGTCTCTCAAACCTGAAGACCCCTGCAGTAACACACAAAACTTAACTACTCTCCTCTTACTTCAAGAGATTCTTCTCATTCTGTCTTATCACACAAGCCAGGCTCATTAGCAGTAAAACTGTGCATGTTAAGTTCAGATAAAAGGATCACCAGCCCTTAGCAGTGAATACTAACCTTTATTACTTTTATTATAGCAGTGAATTACTAACCTTCTTATCTACTAAGGTAACCAATATCAGTGAAAAGAGTCAAAAAAAGATTAAGAACTGACAATAGTTTTCAGCTGTGAGAAGCATTAACTTTTACACTAGTCAACCCAAGCACTGCTTATCTTTAACTATACTCATTTTACATGAATATACACTTACCTACCCTGATTTTACAGTGTTTTTCAATGTCACCATCCCAGAGCACAACACTTCTTGGAACAGAAGGTAAAGCCAACCTTTTCTTCAAACTAACACTGAGAAGCTGAAAGCTCAGCCAGAAGTACAATCACTTACTTTTTGTTCTAGGAGCTGACTAAATATAATCTTCAAGCTAACAAAAAAAACACTGGCAATGGAATTTGAGTTCAAATTTCAAGTAAATTAGCTGGCTTTTGAGAATTTCATACAGACCTGTAGTCAAAGAAAAAAATAGAATTATAGAGCTTACTGTTTCACACTCCCTCAACTTCTTCTGTGCACCATCAAAATCAAAGTTAACATACAGGCATTCCACAAATTCTGTGATGGGGTCCCTATATGTGTAGGACTCCTGTCAAAATAAAAAACACAGCTCTATTAGGAATCACTGCAACAAGTTCACTTGAATATTATGTACATTACTCAAACAATTAGATACTGGAAAAACATCTCTTATAAGAGCCACATAAATGTTTTTAATAGTCTCATTAAATAACCACAAGTGCCATTTCAGTCCTAGCATTTAGGACTGCAACCTTCAGGTTAAGAAAGCATCCATGACTTTTACTTATCTTCTACCAAGCACTTCAGTTTATTAACATATGGTAAGAACAGATATGCTTCCTAAATTTCAATTTCAAGTCCAAATACCTGCATCATTTGTTATACTCAACAAGATAAGGCTTACACATATAATGCTACTTCTATACAAAGTACTCCATTTTGATATTACGTAAGTTTCTCAATCACAAGGCAGAAACAACATTATACACACACCTGTGAGTGTAAATTAAGATGCAAATACAACACCTTCTGGCATATCTCTAACAAACACTTTATGACAGCTAAATTCAATCTGTTACTACCAGCTTTGGTACTTATAAGACCACCAGCGATTCAGTAAGTTACTAAAAAGGCTCTTTCAGTAGTAGATGAAATATTTTTCCTTACCAGAACTGTATTTATAAACCTCATTATTTAGGTTCAACATTTAGTTTTTACACACCACTGTACTTTAAGTAATTACTGCTCATTATGTGAAAGAGCTTGGATAATATTTTCAGTTTAATGAAGATGAACATGTAACTGCCTACTATCAGTTCAATACTTGCAGAATCTTCATGTCTTAGTGTTTAGAGAATGGACAGACATGCCTCTTAGTACCAGCCTGCCATTAACACCGGACAAGCCACTTTATTCAATGCTTCATTCCCCCCCTCCCAACAAGTTACAAGTCATCCTGCATGAACAACTTTCAGATCCATAAAATTTAACATTACAGAATTTGATATTATTCATCTACTCTGTATGGTTCATATTAAGTAATATCACTTTATTAAACACATCAACTAGTATGGTATAATTAGTGTTTAAAGGTTAACTGCTTGTATACAAACTGCATGCTGATTTCAGACAAAAGCCTTTGCAATAAACCCCTTGATCTCTACCAAGCATCTTGTTCCTTTTGTTACTCCAGTAAGATCCTAAGACTACTCATAACTGTGAGAACAGAAGCATTTAAGAAGGGCATGCAAATTTGAATGTAAATCAGCATACAAAGACTACTTTTGAAATGTATCTTTTGTATAAAAAAAACTCCTTGCAGTGATGGCTGAAAAAAATAGACTACGATTCAAAACCATTTCAAGTGTCTTGCAGAATGTTCTGCACTTACAAGGGAGAGGGAAAGTACAACTTGATGCACATTTCACTCCTTAAGGAATGACTTCAGTAAGAGAAAAAAAACAGCACTGAATGTGTAAGCAGTCCCAGAACAAGCACATTAGAAGCAAGTTATACGATTTCAGTGAAAAGGAACAGAAACTACTAGAGATTTCAGTTCTTACCTGCTGAATAACCTTGACAAGGTCCTTCAGCACTTGTCTACGCTTTCGAACATCCTTATTTGTTATGACTGCAGTAGTGAGATATCGGAGGATATGAGGGCACATTGTCTGAATTGCATTGAGATACCTAAAGAAAAAAAAAAGTTCAGATAACAGTTCTCCATCAAAACATCACTTATGATAGACAGCTCATAAATCTTTTATACTATATGCCAGCAGTGTGCATTTAATCAAATAAAGAAGGATGATTTGTATTTGTTAACACTCTGATGATCTCTAGCTGGGGACAGGGGAAGGGAGAGAAGACAGCAGTGCACCAGGTAGTAAAGAAAGGGCAGTTAGCACTGCAGAAGAACAGTCCATATACTGCTGATAACTTCTCAGCATTAATCTGTTGTAGGTATCATACAGGCACAACAATTTAGTTCTCACAAACAACAGTAGCATTTCAGTTTGCATTTTTATTCTTCTCAGATTTTCCTCAAAAATCCTTTTCAAATACATCTTAACAAATCCAACTAGGTAAGTCTAAAGGGCATCATCTTCCCCTACCACCCTAAAACATGCAGTAGTAGTTCGGTATATAACAAATATTTTTTCAATTCCCCAGAACACCAGAAAAAAAAAAAAATAGTGCCAGATCTTACTGTTCTACTACCTGCCTCCCTGAAAAAGGACAAGTTATACAACCCTTCCCTTTCCCCCTCTCCTCCTCCCCCCCCCCCCAAAACACGCTTGGAAAATAAAAAACAAGCATAATTACAACTTCTGAGACAGCTTCAGGGTGTGGACTCAAGGTGTTGGACAAGACTGCATAAATCATCTTTCTTTAGTGATTCAAAAACCCCAGCAATACAGCACAACACAACTTACTGTGGTTGATAGAGAAAGAGGTCAATGATATTGTCTCTCCCTTTAGGGTGGTTAAAAAACACAAATAAAGACCAATGGATGAGCCATGTTCTTTGCTGAAGAGACTGCAGTGGAGAGCTGACTGACTGAAAGAAAAAAAAATACAGCAATGATTTAAACAAAGGTACTAAGACTTCAATTCTTAAAAGATCACCATGCTAATTTGAAGTTACTACATCCCTTTTTGATCCTGAATTGTTTGTAGTTCTTCAGGCCACAGCTGAAGAAGGAACACTGCTTGGCTTCTCTACCTTTTTAGCTTATCCTCTTTTCTAAAGCATCACAACATTTGCCATAGACTTTTCCCAGTGATGAAGCACCACAGAATAGGAATATAACCTTCATTTAAACCAATTGACATGGCACAAATAAGAATTCAAGTCTATACATTGCTGGATTTGCTCCAAAGTTAACAGCAAATCAAAGAGCTGGAAAGCAACACGTTGTGAATGAATGGATATAACAAGTAATAATCACTCATGGGATCATGACAGCTAACTACTACGATTCTACCCAAAAAGCCATGGGAGTTTAACAACTAAATCAAATTTTGGAGTTTATAACAGCCATACAGGTTCATAAAGATCAGAAAATTTCAAAAAACTCATTAACATTACTTATCTGCCACACAAAATAAAGAACAATTCTGGGAGGAGAAGAAAAATATCAAAGCTCCTATTAAGATTCTGGTTTAGAATAGTAGAACATCAAGTTATTTCATATACGGCCATTGAAGCCCAACAAGCAGACAGGAAGATAAGTTCTTAATCGTGTTAGCTGCTATGAATTAGTACTGCAGTCCAATTCTTCCAATTCATGTTCCTGGTGCCCACCTCTCACTGTCACATGGTAAGGAAGCTAAATTGACTGAAACCTGTTTCTGATAAAAAAAAAAAACTTTCATTTTTTAAGAATACCGTTTTCCTTAGGACAGAGTATAGTTTAGATGCATACATCTACTTCCTTATATTAAAGGAACAGTATAACTCCCTGAAATTTAAGTAGCAGCTTCTCATAATGAAACCATGCTCTCAAATGCTCTCATATACATCCTTGAAGCAGGTTTGGTTTCCTGGAAATACCTTAAAAGCTCTCGCCTTTTTTATTTTTTTTTTGCCAAAGCAATAAAAGAAAAGAAAAGGTCATTTAAAAAGAAAGCTTCCCTATTCCTTCGCCTTTTCTTTTCCAGCATCCTTTTGCTTTCTCACCACCAAAGGAATGCACAACTGTCTCTAATGAAGCACAGTAAATGGCTCTTAATGAGATTTCAAGCAATTCATATCAAAATTTGAGAACTAATAAATTCTAACCTCTCACCTCACTAACATGACCAAGATCGTACTTACATTGTTATCTATCGTCTCCTTCAATCTTGTGAGGTCTTCCATGGCTGCATCCCAATTCTGCATGAGAATTTCAGATGCCAGTTTCCCCCACAGTGAACTCAGAGCATTTCTGTCTGTTGCTGGAACCTATTTTAACAACAGCAGAGTTATATTCATTTTTTTAAATTATTAACTTCTGAAAAAGAGAAGAAAAATATCTTCTGGTAATATTTTTAACTTATAGAATGTCAAACATGCACGATTCTCTCTTTAGATATATTTCTTAAAGCAATTTACATACATAAAGACAGCACTAAAACTTCTGAAGTAGAAACTAGAAAATCCTGAAAGACTCCCTGCTGCTGCAGTTCAACTTAAGAAATAATAATTAAACGTCATCTAATGCTCAGCCTCTAGTTCCAGATTTTTCATACTATGCAGAAATGTTTCCAAACCATTAGCACAAGCCTCTTAGAAAGCAGGCTTCTAAAGAACTTGTGATAGCAGGTATTAGTTCTTATGATGTGATTACTCTAAAGCTCTTTCTGCTAATGCTGCAACAAAAGCATACTTAACCAACTCTAGCTTTGCAGTAACAAGCCTGTGTCCTAGAAGGGTAGTTCTGAGGTGCTAGTCCTGTGTTAGACTAATCTGTGTTAGATTTATACAGGACTGGGTTTTGCTAGGTCACTGTGTCCAATTCTATTCACAGATCAGTTACAATAGCTTCTTCATAGATTGTCATCACACAGAATTTAGAAGAAAAGCTTTTCAGACTTAGTAAAAAATATATTCATTAAAACTATTACCAGCATAAAAACAGTACTTGTTTTGAAATTATTTGACATAAGAGAATAATGCTAAACCTAGAAATAAAGCACTGAGAATTAAGGACATCTGCCCACAAATCGTTAGTAACTAACTTACTTCCTCCCTCAGCCCATGAATCACACACACAACACAAAATCACACAGAGAAGTTCAGCCTTATTATCAACATTTAGATAGATAATTCAATTCACTGTCACTCTCAACTCCATTTTCATTAAGATCTAATCTCAAAGTTACTTTATGGTTTACAATCAATTTTAAAAGTTATTGTTATTTATTCTAGCAACATTTCACAAAGCTTAGGATAAGTTCCATGGAATCACATGGGTTCAAAATGAGAACAACATGGGTTCAAAGCAACCTTAAAGCCCATCCAGTTCCATCTCTGCTGCCATAGGCAAGGTTACCACCCACCAGACCAGGCTGCCCAGGGCCAAATCCAAACTGGCCTTTAATGCCTCCAAGGATGGAGCATCCTCAGGGCAAACAGTTCCAGTACCTCACCGCTCTCAGAGTAAACAATTCAGAACTTACCAGAACCCTGAAGAAGTACAGGTATTCTGCAGCTCCAGAGTAATTGCCACATTCATACTGGAATTTTGCATACCTGTAGAGTGTATCTAGGTACTCCTGTCTAAACTGAAAAGAAACATAAATAAAGTGTTTTCCTCACTAGAAAGAAAAAAAAATGTTTTTACACACCCCTTTTAATAGAAGCTTTGGAAAACCTTTAATAGCAACCATTACTATCTTTGAAAGTTATTGTGAACAGTGAGTACTATGCAAAACTACTTTAATCCACATCACTGAATTAGTGATCATGCTGGGGGAAAAACAGCTGAAGTTCTGCTTTACAAAGTAAGACACATGCTAGTTACAAGGATGTATTTTGTTTGTATAAAATGTATGCACTCAAAGACATTCAAATAGGCAGAATTTCTATTACTGAAGTATTCTACTAGCTACAATCAATTGAGACAAGCCAAATCAGCAGCACTTTGCTGTTCAGTTGTTGGCTGTGGGGGAAATAGAGTGGAGATGTTTAGAACTGAATTCCAAAAGATACAGCAATAGAACACTTACACCATGCTTCTCAGCTAAGTAGTCAAACAGCATACGACCATCCCTAAAACAAAAAGATAAAAACTGATGTTTTCACAAAACAAACTGATTGCCACCGTGCAACACCCTGCACACCAGCCTTCAACCATTAGAATCACCTAGTGTTAATTCAGAATACTTCTCCAGAGACTGTACAAAAGTAACTGCAACAGTAGTGAAGCAACCATTCCTAGCATTATGAAAGTTTTATGTGGTAAAATTAACAGAGTTTAAAATGAGTGCTACCAGCAAACACTACCATCAAGAAAAAGTAAATTTTCTATTTGACAGCATTCTCAGCTTTCAGTATGAAAATTTAAATCTGATTTAGAGCTCTTCTCAGTCCTGTTCTAATTCCATAGCAATTACTCTACCCAAGCAGTCGGGAGTTTAATAAGAGACAAGAGGGAAAAAAGCAAGTCAAACAGCTAGAAAGGAATTCTCCACCCAATGTCAACACTTGGAAATAAGTAAGCAAACCTCTACCACAGACAGAGGCATCTGCAGGACACAGTTGTTTATACCAGTGCATTTGTTAGGTTCTAAACGTTTACATACAACCATATTTCTGAATTTCTTTTTATTTAGCATGCATAATAAAAACAACCACTCTTATTATGACAATAGAGAAATTCAAGTGTCCTCTATACAAAAACAGGTTTATCTACAGCCAGTCTTCCATTAATGACCCCTGGATTTTAGACATGTGATATTATTGAGCAGTTCATTTTATTAATAGCTTTTTTTTTGTCTAGTAATTGCAAAGGTTCCTGATCAGCTCTTAGAACAAAATTTTAGCACGCCAGTTTTTCACCTGGTGATGTACTGCAATTATCTGGCAACAAGCACCAACACTGAATCCATACACATAGTTTCTATTTGGAAATGTATTCAACAATCCTCTGTATTGCAACAAGGTGGTTCATATTATCAAAGTACTGTAAGAATGTTGCATTTTCTCTCTTCTAGTTCTCCCATACCTGCAGGTACCCTCTACTTCATTTCTTCTGAGAACTCACGTTTCAGTGGGGTGGGACAGACACAAGGACTCAAGCCTAGTTCTGAATAACCTCTTAACTGGCATTTGATGAACACAGTTAAATCATATCTTGCTTTATAAAACTAAGTCCTTTTTTTATAAGCTAAGAATTGCAGTTCTCAGTATGACTTGCAGAACATTTGGAAGAGCATCACCAGTTTCTTCCAGTGGAAGATTCTGCAAGGATAAGGGATGTTGACTATTTCTCTAGAAACATCTTAATATTCATTGATTATACATCAAGGAATCCAAACATGTCTCTTATTGATCTTTACAGAATTTTATAGTGTTCTTTAGACAGATACTTCTTTTCAGTCCAATCAAACCCATTTCAATCAATGATGTCCAATGATGGGGACCAGAACCTCCAGCAAAAAAATAGTATTTCTGAGTAGCAGAAACCATTCTGACATGCATATTCACAGAAATCAGCAAGAGTTTCCTTATCCCGACATGCTTTTGCCAGCAAAAGCTTAAGTACTTTCTGACTATCAGAAGAGAAAATAAAGCTTTTCCCTGAAGTGCTGGAAAACTAACCAATTTCTAATGAAATCCTGTTTCATGTGTGCACTGAGACCCAATGCATTGTATCTCACCATTTCTGCACTGATAAAGACTACATCGGATTAAAAATCCTGGAAACAACATGCTGAGTAGAGAAAATGCACATTGTTCATTTGCATGGGCCAAAAGGGGTGACTAAGCTTCTCAGCAAGTTGGGTGAGGATGGGAATAGGAGAAAAAGGATGGTAATCTGCACTTAGTTAAGTTCTTCCCTCAGTTATTTCAGGTAACTGTTCCCTTTGGGAAGACTTCTCAGAAGGATTTCAGGTTGTGCATTTCACATTCACCTAAGAAAATTCCAGAATTAATACAATCTTCCATGCCAGGAGATGCATAGAGCTCACTGACAACAGATCTAAGCACTGGCTTCACCTACAAATTGAAGTTGAGCCTTAAATGTTCCATCTAATGTGGCACGCTACTTGAATCTTAGAGTAGGAAAGCTGAACAAAGGATCTGATGAGCTTTCCATACAAGGGTTAGACACACAACATAATAACAACGGCTCTAACATAAAGACAACCAGCAGTAACTTCCACTGAGTAAATACCACCCACCTTTCTGTTAAAGTCATGCAGTTAACTTTCTTAACTGTGATAGCTGAATCCTTTCTCACAGGGATTAATTAAGCTTCAACCATAAAACTCACAGTCCGTACAGGCAGTATGTAGACTCTCGTCCTACTTTAATTATTCTCCAAATCAATTAAGAAATCGGACACATCTTTTAAAAAAAAGAGCAATTCCTAGCACAACCTCACATCCAGTTGGCCTGTCCAAGGCAGGGAATGGAGAGAGTAAGAGAACACGCCTGAAAGAAACATATGCTACAACACCAGAACGATGTTCATCTATAAAGCCTCTCAAAATGGAAAGACAGCATTCTACAGCCTCCTGTGGAAGGCAGATAAAGGAAAGATGATAAATGATCTGCTATGAAAAAGTAATTTCATTTTTTTCAAACCTTATTTCAACTCCAAAAAAATCCAGGCTGTACTGAATAATACCTGGCATTTGTCCACACTTGATTCATCTAAACATTAGCTGAGGAGATTTTTGTACAACAGGTAAAAGCAACAAGAAGCTGCTTAAGGCAACTTCAATCACCTCATCACAAACACTGTTTGCAATGGTTGAAGTAAAAACACCTTTCCTTGCAATTAGTATACAGACAGCACCCCTACCATCAACACCTAAGAAGATACCAACAAGCCCTCATGAGGAAAATACATTAAAAGTTACCTAGTAGACTGCATTTGCCTTGTTGTTTCTGGATCCTCAAACATCTTGACAATAGGCTCAGTTTCAGCTTGAAGCTGTTTCAGCTGTGCAACAACAGTTGTTCTCTTCTCACGCAAAGCTTAAAAAAAAAAAAAAAAAAAGAATTCCACATACAGATTGAGTCTTTGCAGAAACTAACCTGTAATCACATGGTGCTGACAGCACATTTAAATAGGTTTTCTTCCAATTGCTACCTAGCTTGATCTTCCAAGGAAGTCACAAAACCAGAGATACCTATGAACTCGTTGGCTTAACAAGTAGTCTCTACCATATGGTTTCTCATAGCGTGCACAGTTCTAATCAAACCACCCAAGAGCAGATACCTAAAATAGCCTTGGCTCAAGCTAAGGTATGTTCAGGCTTCCACTAAAGGAGAAGCACCTTTTTAAGTAACTTTGCTCATTCCAAATAAACCTGGGGAAAAAGTAAAAAACCTAAGCTATGATACTAATTAGATTTTCCTCTAACCAACCAGGTTCTAAAAGTACACTTTTAAACTATTTCACAACATTACACATGCTAACTCAGAACTCTTTATGAGAAATTAGTAAGAAAAAGTGGCCATCCAAGACTTCCATGTGCAATAAAATGAATACTTAAAAGTTCAGCCCATGTGCTTAAAAAAAAAAAAAAAAAAAAAAAAGACAGTAGCACCTTAGGACTGGAAATACATGCCAAGAAACATATGGGATCCAAGAAAGACAAACCAAGGCCAAATCTTAGGAGATAATAGAACCCAGAAGCCACTGGAGAGGGTCACACACCAGGGCACAGAGCATTACAGTGAGTCTATCAGACTTTTCTTTCATGATTTCTTTTGTAGAGGATATCCAAAGTGGATAACACCATTATAGTGACCCAACCTAAATCCAGAAGTGACTTGCCTGACAGGAAGTATTCCAGTAAGGAGAAATTATCTCCAGCTTCAGAAGAATCTTGAGATTTTAAAATGGGAAACAGATGAAAAACAAAAACATTCAGTTAACTTACTAACAAATGTTTTTCCCTTTCCCTGTGACTGGCTGCATAATCATAAGGTGATTGTGGAAGGCAAGACATCTAAGTACACTAACTTTAGAAAACTTCTACTACAGTAAGGTCTTAGCAAAAAGTTACTGCAAAATTGAACAAAGTCAGTAAGCCTGCAAGTAAAAAGAAATGGCACATACATACATTCTGTTAAATGTAACCTATCTTTGCATAGAAAGTTCCACGTAAGAGTCATTTGTTCAGATTGCTTGTGAAAGCATTAGCTCTGCTACTTCCTGTTCTTAGAAAAAAAGGCCAATATAAAATAAGTCATCATACTAAGATAAGTCCTATACTTCCAAAATGCATGCAGAGCCAAACATCATTAGCAAGATTAAAGTTGTTGGCCACTATGAAGGCAGTTTTCCCAATGGCCAAGTTCATCCAACTCAGGTGCAGCTATGAGCTTTCAAACCTAAAGAGCTTAACAACCTGCTTAAATACTTCACTGTAATCAGATGAAAAATATGAGACTAATTACTTTTGAAGGCATGCTACTGATACTGTAACATTCTTCTCTAGTAGTTTAGAAAGTCTGGAGCAAGAGAAGAAAAATAAACTTTGCAGCTTTGAGAATTTAACAGCCCTGAGATCACCTGATGGAACTGAAAGGTGAAGCTATCATTGTAACTGCTCCTTGAATGACAAAAGTGAAAACCTGTCATAACCTTCTCATAACTGGCACTATCAGCCCAATGGAGCACTGCATATACACCTATAAAGAACAGACAATGCTAACATATGACATATTTGATCAAAATGTTCAATCCAACATCTGTAAGTCTTAACAGTTCTACATATTTCAAAAGGGGCTGTGAGTCTTTAATTTAAAGAACCTGGAATGAGCAAGACTCAGGCAAAACAGCTGGAACCTGTACCCAGATAAGCAAAAACACCTGAATTTCTTCCTCCTAAGCTGCAGACTAGGCAAGCTGTAAACCCACTGCAGTTTAGAAAAAATTGAACAACTCCATAAGATGAACTAGAAGTGTATAAACAGGGTGAAATGCCTATTCAGAGAACAGCATCAGGAATAAGAAAACTCACAATAAAGATACAATGAAAGAAATAAAGGAAAAACAAACACGAATAATGTAAGCTAAAAGCTAGTTATCTTATTTTTCTCCCCCCTAAGCTACCATGTGGGAAGATGGATATTTTCTTAAATTTTTAAAAATCTTGCAGAAGGAGATATTTTTCCTAATGATAGAACATTAAGCATTAGTTTTCGTATGTCTATAATGATTTACTTTGGACTTTCTCCTTCTAGAGAAGCAGCATTTATCTGTAGATACAAGTGATTAAGACCAGGAGTACGCAGTGTTCTAGTATTATGCATTCTTTCCTTAACATCAAAAGAAAACAGTACTGAAGCTTGAGTGCCACATTAGAAGTACTACCAGCTATTAATTTACAAGCTAAATAAATATAAAAATATTTCTTTATCAACTGAGCAACTTACCATGTGGAATTTCATCAGAATAAAGATTTTTGTACACATCCATAGCAAAATCCACCATGTTGGTATCACTAAGGAGATCCAGTTTTCCTTGAAGTAGTTCTTTTTCATTATATATCTGAAACAAAAATCATCAACAGATTTCTTTGAATACTGCTAAACATTTACCAATTCAAATTATCTAATTACCTTTATTGTTACCGTTCAATTTATGAATTTTGTCCAACGAAGTTATTTTAAACATCAACCTCTCAACTTTTCAAGGTCTGATACCTCTGTCAAGTGGCAGGGTTACCATAAAGTGTCTCTGTTTTTCCAGTACCAGTAAGACAATGCTAATTTCCTGCTATTTATGAATAGCAGAAACTTCAAAAGAATAGTTAGGAGACAAGTCATCTTTTTAGATGATCATTCCTAATGAAAGTAAATGAGTTACTTTGTGGGCCAAAGCAAATTATGAATTCTTCATGGAGAAAGGGGAGAGAATCCAACGTGAAAAATCTGACCAAGACTTAAAACAAACCAACCAACAAATAAAAGACACACCTGTTCTGGCCCCAGAACTTAAGGAAGCACAGCTCTGAGGGAAAGTTCAGTGAATGCTTTGCACAGTGCATTCTGACTAGTGTAGACTCAAGTTACTCAAGTTTAATCTCAAAAGATGCTCAAGATGAAACTTGAGTTGTAGCACAGCTTAATTTAAAATATGTCTACACCTCAGGCAAGCTGCATTGAGCTTCTGTAGTTGGGTCATTTTCTTTAAGTTTGTTTAACTACTTCTTAAAGGTCTTGGTAATAACTGAGCTATGCATTACGAATATTAGGTCTTTAAGATTCAGGTGAGGATGTGAACTACCAAAAAACTCAAACATGCACATGTATGAAGGCTGTGTTACACTTCACTGCATCATGATCTCTCAGACACAAAACTTGAAAGGTTAAGTTCAGCTTTGAACTGAAGAGTAGTCAAGATAACACACTGCAATAATATCTCTGCTTAACCTGTAGTGGTCCACAAATGCCAAAACACAAAAAACACCCCGGAGATGACTGTTACCAACCTAAACCCACACCTCAGACAGAAGAACTCGGCAGGTCAGGTTGTCCCATGCATGCATGTTGGGCTAGCTTATTTTTATGGCACCTAAAATAGTACGCACTTCAATATCCAAACTTGGGCAGCCTTGCACGTTTTGTCTCCTTCTTAAGACATTGGAACTAAGTACTTTAAGTCATTTTGATTGACACAAGTCCAGCGTGAAGCACCTCTGGCACAACCAGGTTTCACACGGGGATCCAGCTTCACACCCACAAAAACAACGAGGGATGGGACACGGCGGGTCCTGCGCTTGGTCTGAGCGCAGAAATAAAACCAGAGCGGCAACGTTTTATCGCAGAGGCCGGTAAGTAACGCCGCCCGCACCGAGGGCCCCACGGCCCAGCGCCGCTGACAGCCGTACCTGGGGGGCGGCCCGCACCATCACAGAGCGACGGAGAGCGAGTGGCCACGCGAGGCACAGCTCCCGCCCTCCCGCTTCCTCCCCACGCAGCGCACTCCCCGAGCCGGCGCAGGGCCGGGCCGCGCCCACAGGGCCCCGGCGAGGCAGAGGCACCGGCGGCACCCGGCACCGTCACCGGCGCCGATACACCGTTCCTCGCCGCTCGTCCGCTCCAGAGCCGGCTCCCTCGCACTTAGAGCACGCACGTACCTCCTTGACAGAGAGGAACTCCAGCAGCGGGAAGACCAGGTGTCGGTCCAAGAAGTGCGCGATCTTCGTGGTCAGGTCGTACTCCGCCATCTTGGTGCGGGAAAGAAAGAGGCGGGGCGAACGCCGGCACGCGAGGAAGCGGGCGGTGACGGCCTCTCTTAAGGGCTGTGCGCCTGCGCGGGATTGCGACTGCGCTCTGACTGAGGGGAAATGGTCTGCAGGGCGCATGCGCAGGAGGTTTGAGCGTTCGCTGGTGTGAGGCAGGCGAGGGGCGGTGGGATCTTTGGGCTTTCTGTGTGGAAGGAATGAGTGGGCTGGTGTCCGGGAGCTTCCAGTCCCAAACTTGAGGTAGCTTGGGGTCCGTGTGGGCGCTGGCTGTAGGACCCCAGTGTAAGTGGTGACTGTGGGGCCTGTGAGCTTCCTGAAGAAGCTAGCAAGTGGCAGAGATCCAGGCAAACGTGGAAATACTTTCTTAAGTTTGGCCGTAGAAACAGAGGAGTCAATGATGTTATGGATACATCACAGCGTGGATACAGCATGTAGCCTGAGTCAGGAGAGCAGCATATTTTCTAAGATGTAAAGTCACTCACTCTAAATGGTGTAGAAAGTGCTTTGTGCTTGTAATGTTTTCAGGCTTAAATTGTCTAGAAATGAGTATTTTCCAACAATCAGAAATTAAACTCAGTATATCTGCTGGCTTTGTAACTTATCTGCTTGTTCTTTGATTGGCTTGTGACTCCCTTCTTCATATTTTCTGCTAATCTTTTATTACTATGTTAACATGCATTATATCCAAGCATTGAACAAGCTTGCCAGAAGTACTTACTTTAGTGTTCATTTGTTTTGTTTACCTGATTGTGGGCTTTTTAGATTCATTCATTATAACTTTGACGTGGAGACAGAAAGGACTTGTGGTGGTGGTGGAGATGATGTTGTACAGTTAGTTGCTATGACAAATGTAGTTTTTCTTTACTAAGACTTTGGTCCTGGATATGTTTCTGATGCGTGTGGCCTACGCTGCTGTCAGATACTTGGGGTATGTAAAGACATCTACCACAGCTGTACTGCACACTGAAGTGTGAAGCTGGTATCTTTTATCAGGTCATGCTGAATCTGTAGTAAACGGCTAAAGCAGGTAAGTGAGATTTTTCACAAGCTCTTTTCTCAGATTTTTCCATAATTGGCCTCCTTTGTTCCTGTGTTCCATGATCGTTTTTCTGCCTGGTCTAGAGTCTGGTGCATCATGGGGAACCTTCCAGCCCTTAACACCAAAGAACTTTTCTTTTGCATTTGTAATTTCAAGTGAACTATTTTTTATTCTATAAGCTGTGTGTGACATACCTCATGTTATAATCTTTTCATTTAAGAAAAAGACGACATGTGCATCTGTAACGTGTGTTCATAATAGAAGAGCCTATATTTTGTTTGTTCTCTTACACTGTGAACAATAAACTAGGATTTACTGGAGCACCAGATATGATGCTGAACCTTTTTCTTTGACGTACTAATGAAATGGAGACATGTAGATAAGGAATGAAATAAATATAGTGTATAAAGCATTTATGTGGAGTGTTATTTAAAAAAAAAAAAAAAAAGAAAAAGAAAAAAAAGAAAAGAAAAGCACCATATTTCCAAGTGGTCAGTGGTCAAAAAGGTATGCAGTAATTTGGGTGGAAAGGATCTAAAATATGATGTATAACTGTAACTTTGTGGCTAGGGTTCTCGTCTGAGTTGGGGGTTGTGAGTTCTGCTGGCTTTTTATTTCTGTTAGGTAAGGGAAGATAGCTATGAAGAACAAGATGGACAACTCTTTCAAGTGGATGTCACCAGAACATGCCAAGAGGCATGCAGGGCTTTGTTTCTTCACATTCCTGCTCCCCTATTCAGTTGTTGAGGTATAAGGAATTCAGTCATGCCAAATGGGATACTGAGCATGAGGTCTTGGCTACTGTGAGCCTACTGTGGGTTTTAATAGAACAGGGAATGGTCCTGTTGTATTAACAGGATCATCTGATTTTCAAATCTTTCAGCTTTTTTACTTCTGCTGGTGACTGACATTAAACCACATTTTTTAGTTTTCTTTTTTAAAAGGAGTTTAACAGAAGAATCACCCACTGGGTAAGCAGCCTGCAAAATCAGAACTTTCTCAAACTGAGGTGAAGTGCCACTGGACACCTAGAATGCAAGTTTCTGCTTGAAGAACGGAAATGTATCACTACTTTCTCAGTTACTATGTATTAATAATACAGTTGGTTTCAGTTGCACAAAATTTTTTAAAGCATTTCCTTTGTTTATAGTTTTGTTGTCTTTTGTTTGTTTTTTAAAAATGTCATGTTGTTTCTGACAATACATGGGAAACATCTACATGTTACTATTAGCAGGTCAAAGGAAGAAAAAGACATTAACTATGAGTACACTTTTGTTCATGGCAGCCTGCTTTAAGGTTCAGCCTCATTGGAAGCTTGGAATAAGCTGCATGAATTAGCTTATGTAAATTGTGCGTAACAGATATATGAATGTACTGCTTGAGAGTGTTCTCTGACTTTTTATCATGGCATAGAGTTGAATTTATCCAAATGAGTTGTGTCATCCTTTGAAATTATGCATGACTCCAGTGTTTGTCACAAGAATATAAGGCCCATTCCATCCTTGAGAAGGCATAAATAATTTGCTTAGTGAATCATAGGTGCAAACTATGCCTATGGCAGCTACAGCTGCTGTTTGTGTTGAATAGCGAGTTAATATAGTTGTATTACAGAGTAGTTTTAGAGTTGGTTTATTTTAAAAGTATTTGAGAAATTGGAAATAAGGATTTAATAACACTAAGCCATTCTGTCACCATTAGTGATGTGCTTCCTGTTTTGCTAGAGAGACGTAAAGGCAGTAGAATACAAGAAGAACAGTGAACAAGAGTATTAGAACTACTGGTGAAAAATACTGCCATGGTAGCTTTGGTGGGAGGCTGCAGAGCTGCCAGTGGAAAACAGGCTGTGAAGGCACAGATGGAGGGCCTGTAGCCATTCAAAATTCTAAAGAATCCAAGGCATTGTGCAATGCTGCTTTCTATTTTATGCATGACTATCTGGAGAAGTAAGTACAGTAATGAGTGAAAAGGTGTGAAGAACTAGCTGGGAATGGCCTTTTAGGAAACAGTTCTGACAGTGCTGTGCCAAGAGAAGCTGTCTGGACAACTTTTTATCTGTTGTAAATTCCCAAAGTGAAATATACTATGTTGAGGAATATTGCTTGAAGAAAAGAATAAATATCACTTACTGAAATAGCTACACTGCCCTTGATGAAAATTATTCTAAAATACACTTTCATGGCAAAGCAGTTTTAGTCAGTTTTAACTGCGTAACTGGAAATTTGGATTTGTTTAGAGCTCTTGTACAAACACCTGACTGAGAATTAGTATGAGGTGTTACTAACCACTGGGCAAGCTTTCACGTTTGACATAGACCAGACGTGAAGCCAAAGTGCTTTAACCTTGTAGACCACTTCCTTTCTGGAAATTCATTTTACTGTACTTAAGATATTTACTACTGTGCTTAAAATCTCTGTTTTTCTTTATGAAATAAAAGTCACTTGGCTAGAATTACCTAGGAAAATATCTCAAGATAATGGTTTCTTTTACTGTGGCTGTGATTCCGTAGTTCTTAATTAGTGAAGAATTTTTGTCTAAAGGATACCAAGTACATAATTGGTTTTCTTTATCTCATTGTTACCATAACAGTGAAATCCAGCATTCTTCAGGTTGCTAGAATTAAATTATCATAGTAAAATATTTTTCCTCTTGTATTGTCAAGGGGATGCTTAACCTTTTGCACATCCTTTGAAACAAATGATAGATTGTGTGATTCAAATCTTATGTAACTTGTTTATTTCTTCATTTCAGTACTTACAATTTGGAAATAAGATGCCTTTTAGCATTTTTTAATATTTGAAAAAAAAAATAAAAAATGTCTGCATTCCATTACTTTTATTTATTTATCTTTATTGAAACAAAAATATTCCTGAAGTCAAGAATGGGACATGTACAAGAATTCACTTCATAGTCACAGAATTGTTTGAATTGAAATGGACCTTCAAAGTTCATCTAGTCCAACTCCCCTGCAGTGAACAGGGACACCTACAGCTAGAGCAGGTTGCTCAGAGCCCAGTCCACCTGATCTTGAAAGTCTCCAAGGATGCGGCATCTACCACCTCTCTGGGCAACCTGTCCTACCACCAATTTCTCCACTAAACCACATCTTTTAGTACCACATCTTGAACACTTCCAGTGGCAATGACTCAGCCCGTTTGTGCAGCCCGTTTCTTTTGGAGAAGAAATTTTTGCTGATATCCAACCCAAACTTCCCCTGATGCAACTGGAGGCCATTCCTTCTAGTCCTGTTGATAGTAACATGAGAGAAGAGGCCAATCTCCACCTTGACACAACCTCCTTTCAAGTAGTAGAGAGCTATAAGGTCTGTCTCTTCATGTTCAAGAAACAGTCTATTTCCACCTGAATTGTGGGGTATTTATTCTGCTCCCCATCCCAGACTTCCAGGTCAGGGAGTTGATTGTCCTGACAATAATTGATCTGACTTATAAAAACGGATGTAAAGAAGGCATTGAGAACCTTGGCTGTTTAGTTATCCTCAGTGGTCCGTTCCCTGCTACATCCAGTAAAGACTGGAGATTCTCCTTAGCCCTCTTTTTGTTAATATAATTGTAACAAAGTTTCTCGTTCTTTTGTACTATAGTGGCCAAGTTGAGTTCAAGCTTGGCTTTTTCATTTCCAATTTTCTCCCTGCATATCTTAACAACTTCTTCGTACTCTCCCTTAGTTGTCCTTCCCTTCTTCCACAGAAGGCAGGTTGTCTTTTTTTCTCCTGGAATCAGAAAAAGTTTCCTATTCATCCATGCCAGTCTATCCTGCCAGCTCATCTTACAGCACAGGGGGACAGCCTATTCCTGTGTCTTTAAGACTTCCTTCTTGCAAAACTAGCCTTCCTGGACTCCTTTATTGTGCAGGACTGAATTCCAAGGGACCTTCCCTACCAGTGTCCTCAACAGTTCAAAGTCCACCCTCTGGAAGTCTAAGGTAGTGATTTTGCTGATCCCCCTCCAAACTTCACCAAGAATCAAGAACTCTACCATTGTATAGTCATGCTGCCCAAGTCAGCTCCTGGCCTCCACTTCTCCCACCAGTCCTCTATTTGTGAACAGCAGTTTTAGTGGGGCGCCTTCTCAGTAGGCTCTCTTACCAGCTGTGTAAGGAAGTTATCTTCTGCACACTTCCACACACTTCTTTCCCCTTGTCCTCTTGCAGCAGACCCTGTGAAACAGTGTCCCCTTCTTTCTTATAACCCCTACTTAGATACTGAAAGATCACTATTTGGTCCCCACAGTTCTCACAGCCTGTCTGTATAGGATAAGCGTTCCATTCCTTGGATCATTTTTGTGGCCTTCCTCTAGATACACTCTAACAGATTCAAGTCTCTTCTGTTCTGAGGGCTCCATGTCTGCACACAGTACTCCAGGTAAGATTCAGTTCAGAGAAGAAGGCAGGATCACCTCCCTTGACATTCTGTTCATGCTTCCTTTGATGCAGCCCAGGATATGGTTGGCTTTCTGGGCTGCAAGGGCACATTGATCGTGATCCATGAAATGGACCACCTCTCCTGCAAGGACAGGCAGAGAGAGCTGGGGCTTTTCAGCTTGGAATAAAGAAGGCTGCAGGGTGACCTGATAGCAGCCTTTTAGTATCTAAAGGGGAGCTATGGGAAAGAAGGGGACAGACTCTTTAGCAGGGTATGTGGTGATAGAACAAGGGGAAATGTCTTCAAGCTTAAAGAAGGTAGATTTAGGTTTGATATAAGGAAAAAAATCTTTTAGAGTGAGGATGATGAGGCACTGGAACAGGTTGTCTAGTGATGTGGTTGGTGCACTGTCCCTGGAGAATTTCAGGGTGAGGCTGGATGAGGCCCTGGCAATTTGATCTAGCTGTGGTGTCCCTGTTCATTGCAGGGGGCCTGGACTAGATGGCCTTCAGAGTTCCCTTCCAACACTAAGGATTCTTTGATTCTGTTGCTAGCTCATGTCCAGCTTACCAACCATCACTGCCCTCAAGTCCTTTTTGGCAAGGCTGTAGTCTGTCTTGTCCCCCAGCTTGTACTGTTAGCAAGAGTTGCCCTAACGCAGGTGCAAGACCTTGCACTCATGAGGTTCTTTTGGGCCCACTGCTCGAGCCTGTCTGGGTGTCTCTGAATGGCATCCTGTCCCTCTCGTGTGGCAACTGCACCACACAGCTTGGTGTCATCTGCAGGTAGTTTCTGTCCCTCCAATCTTTTGCTACCGTTTTGATTTTGTTTTCAAAGCTAGCGAGAAAAGGCAAGAGAAAGCATTATTTAATTTGAAAATAACAAATTTAGCTGTTTCTGCTTTGTCCAATTTTCTGCTTTCAAGACATTTGAAAGGCCTGTTAGAAGGCAGAACTAGAACTGGAATTTACAGAACACTTCACTGAGCTTAGTTGGATTGCTTAAAAATAAGTGAATTTGGCTCTGTAAGTATGACATAATATGCTTTAAATATACAAAACAAGACAAAGGAAATTGTAAGTAAAGCTTTTTATCCCAACATTCTGGAATCAGTGAGTAAGGGCATAATTCAGTCTCAAAGCTTTATTATTGGTGATGATGGGTAAGCTTGAAAGAAACCAGTTTTGTTTTCTAGTCCCAAGTTGTTAGCAGGCAGATTTGGAGAGAAAACAAAGTTCAAGGTACTCCAACTCAGGATCAGAGGAAGAAATGAGGTTTTTCAAAATATTCATGTGGTAAAATTATTTTTCAAAATAACAGTATAACATTATAAGTCAATATCATATGTAAATTAATGAATCTTTTGTTGAGTAGCTAAAAGATCATTAGGAAAATTTATTCCTTTTATCAAGGAGAGAGGGAAAATAAAATTGCAAAGGGCAATTATTTTGAATCATTTTATCTTCTGGAAGCATTGGGGATAGAATAATAGGTTAATATAGAAACGTTCCCCAACTCTTCATGCTGACAGACTCTTACTGTTTTGCTTTTCTATCTTTTATTTCAGTTTTAGATTCAGGTAAAAAAAATAAACAATTGTAGAATGATAGTACATGAAAATCTGAGTTGAAGGTGTTGCAAATATTTATAGGACCATGCTTCTTGAGTTGAAAAATATCTGAATTTGATATGAATCTGCTTTCAGCCAGGAGTTTAATGACCACTGTTATATAGTCTCAGATATATTTTCTCTTTGTAGCTTTAAAGCAAACAGGACTTGAAACTATTTTATCTTAAGGTTTTCGTAGTATTTTAAAGTGTTTTTTAAAACTTCTTAATGGAGAGAATGCTTAATTTTCTCAAGGACTTCAGCATAGAGGCTGCAGACTTCAAGCATTATGTAGCACATAGGCATATTGCTTAAAAATGAAGATTGACTAGACTTCTTTTTTTTTTTTCTAATTAAAAAGAAAAAAAAGGTAAAATCACATTCATGTAGGTCAGGAGTAATACCTGTAGAAGTTTCCCAACTTGTGAGGAGTTCATTTTTGTTGCATTTTTTTATTTTAGAATAGTGCAAATACTTTGTTCCCGCTTTTTTAGTTACTGCACTAATTAAGTAAGATTGTGAAGGAACTGGTCATCTTCCTTTCAGTAATTGTGGCATGTTGTAGGTACCATATTGCTGTAATAAGGGCTGCAAATGAGTAACACTCACAACCTCTGAGTGACTCTTAAATACAGAGTTTTAAAATAACTGAAAGAAGCAGTACTGATATAAATGCTGTGCTTACCATGCTTGCTCCACATGTTCATTAGGAGCCAGTAAGCTCTGATTCAGAGGTCTGAAGCTCCGTGTGAACAACTGTGTTAAGCCCTCCTAACTAGAGCAAAAACAGAAAGAACAACTCAGTAAATTAATGGTCAAGCAAGCTTAAGGGGAAAATCATAGGATGGGGGAAGATGCTCGACATATATTCCTTCTTTTTTAGATTTAAAGTCCATTGCTATACAACTACTATCAGTAGTAGCGGCCCAGACAGAAACTTAAAGTCATCAGCAAAACAGTTCAGAGTCAGAACTGAGTGGAAGGGAGCTGGAGCTCCTCCGCTTCTCACTTTACCACCTATAATGTTTTTCATAAGCCCATCCACTGTGCTGCCAAATAGCTCGTTTTTCCTGCGAGAAAGATGGGGTCAAGGAGACCAGGAACTGTGGTCTCCTGTTGTCTGCTGTGTACGTGGACAGGGCAAGTGTGGCAGATAAGTTGTAAATGTTTCTCAATCTAAACTAAAAATGAGCAAACGGTCCCTGATCACCCTTGGCAGTTGTTTCCACATATTGATCCTTGATCCCCAGAATCTCCCAACTTCCAGGATTTCTACTTCAGCTGGGATTTTCACCATCACCTTTTCATGTCCCTTTCTTCTTTCCAAAGCCTTATCTTTTGGGGGAACCCTTCTCTGAGGTGCTTCACCTCTAATTTTCCCAACCTAAGTGATGAGCCTTCTCACAGAGGGTTTGGCTATGAACTGGAGGATTTGGTAGGTGCCATTCTGCAGACCCTGTTTATCAGTAGCAGTTCTCCAAGAGTTTAAAACTTCAGTTTTGAACACATGTGTAGACACAGTTATCAGTTGCTCAGTAAATATTTTTTTTGTACTTACCTTTTTATTTTGTTTACGATAATTAATGCACCAGAGATGCCTGAAAATACAAAATGAAGCTGGCTGCTCTCGTTTTTTGTCCATGAGAAGTGGGCTGAGTCACCATGCTGACTGTGACAAAAACAGTCCAGCCTTAAAGTTCTCCCTGTACTCATCTCAAATCAGCTTCTCCAGGAGGGATAATATTGTCTGCACAGTTGATGAGGAGGAAAATTGAAGCAGGGTGATGATAAAGACTTACTCAGAGCTAACACAATAGACTGGTAGCAGAAGCTAGGAAAGAGGGAAAGATCTGACCTCAGTCTGGTCTCTAGCAGTACTTAATTGTTGTAGGGGCCTCCAGTCGGTAATGAGTCTAAGACAGTGGAAAGGCAGAGTTTCTCACGGCGCGGGGGGTTGTGGTGAAGATGTTCATTCCTTTTCTTTTGTTCAAGAGTTGTCTTTGAAGGCATTGTTCCTCCACAGCTGCAGTAGCCTACATTCATTGTGATAATTATGGGACAATATGTAGGATGGATGATTGATACATGAGATAAAGTTGTGTAAGACTATTACTAGAAGATCATATGGAGATAATAAATTATGCAAAGACAGCTCAAAGAAATAAGCTAAGGACAAATTTAGTGGGGTGCAAAAATGGAATGGGGACAGCAGATCCAAACCAGGCTAAAAATGGGTGGGAAACGAAATACAGCTGTCCCTCCAACAGATCACATAACAGGGCATGAATTGTTACAGACAGGTAAGGCAGAAAAAGTACAGAAAATGGGTGACAGACAGAAAAGGAAACCAATTCTTCATGGTTATGAAAAGTCCTGCACTCCTTGTGCACCTCATCTCTTTCTTTCATACTAAAACAAGAACTAAGTGCACTGTTTTCCCTTGGCTGAGAAGTCCAGATGTGTGGGCAGGGTTTGGCTGTTGGAGAGGTTGGGACCAGCAGGCATGCAGCAGAGCTTGCAGAACAGCCTGGATGCAGCTGCAGAGGTGCTGAGATACAATGCAGGAGAGACCTCTGCTTTCTTGAGTTAGATTCATTCAGAGCATGGGAAGCAGAGCACAGGTAGATAGGAGGTCATTCCTAAAGGGTATGGGATATGTGTATGGTAACAAGCAGGCAAAGAATTTTCCTTCTTTTTTCTTTTAGCCTTAGTAAAATCAGTTCCCAGCTTTTTACTAAGGTATTTTGAGAGCCGAGTATTCTCACATTTCCCAGCTCTTCTTTTCTTACTGTGAGTCAGTTGTGCTGTTCTTCTTGGCAGTTTGAATTTAGCTTCAAGAACACTTTGGAAGATTTTGTAACAAAAAAAAAAACAACAGAGAAATGGATAAAAAAGTGAAGATGGAACCAGATAAACTGTTGTTATAATTAAAGGATTCAATAAGGTCAAGATACTTTTTGTTAACAGGCACCTACCAAGAACACCACTTGGTGTTTTAGCAGATGCTGTAAGAAATGAAGACCCAGTTGGATGCTTTGCAACAGGAACAAGCAGTGTTCCTGTTCAGATTAATGTTCAGATTAATGAAATCACCCTGTGGTTGTGGACTTCTCTCTCCTTTGAAAATAAAGGGAGATTAGCTGCTGACTGCAGTGTTGTAAGTGCCTCCGGTGGGACGAACTGTCTCAGAATCACCATTCTAAATGCAGCCTCAGAAAGCAGGGAGAAGGGAGAGCTGTCTTTCCTTTCTCACTGCTGTATACATAGTATGTTACTGATCTACAGAACTTTCCAGTCAATGAAATGCAATGTCTTTGGTTGCAATAATAATTCTATCCTGTCCTAACAAGGCTGCTACATCTGAACGTCTGGAAATCCTGTGGAAAAGTCTCTGTGTCATGATACAATATTAGGGAGTTTTATGCAAAGGCTGTTGAAGGTGGTGGAATGAATCTGTTGATTTCACTGGATTTTGAAAGATCAGAAACAGAAAGGAGATTTTGACCAGAGAATTAGCCTGACAGATAACATTATTGCCTGCAACAGCATAGCATTTCCCATGCTGTGTTTAATTACCTTAAGATGTCTAAGGAAATAAAAGAAGTCCATTTTTCCTTTCCCTTCCCAAAATACTGAAAACATATCAATTACTCATGCTGATCTTTTACAATATTGCATTTGAGAAAATTCATGCAGCACTTGATGCATATGGGCATAGGGCGGTTATGAAACTGTGGAAGTCCGGTGTTTTAAGTCGTGGAAACAGCCTTCGTTTGTGATGTTACATTATCTTTAAGCCCACAAGAAAGGTGTGGGAACTTATTATTTCCTTTTTTTTTCTAAGCTGAGTTGTTAGCCCTTGAAAAATGGAAGTGCTGATATAATTTGAAATAGTATTTCCTGAAGGGCCATGTTGGAACAATATTCTAGGAGCTTAATAAGTCCCATTGTGAGAGTCATTTGTCATTTTAACCCCAGAGGCAAATTTGTAAAGGTTAGTGAAGGCTATTTGTCAAAGTTAAATAATTCAGCTGTTGTTTCTAAAATGAGTAGCTTGAAAATACTATTAGTTGTTGTTTTCAGATTATTTAGTTGCTTTTTTTTTTTAAATGGTTTTGGATAGGGCAGATGGAAAAAAGTGTCTAAGCTGAAATTGTTTACTCGTTTGCTTAATTATGAAGAAATGGTTTTCTGTGTAAATACAGAAAACAGAGCCAGCACAGAGAAGACCGCACAGTTTAAGAAAAATAGGATGGCCATTCTGTATTGAAAGAGAAACTCCGTATGCCAATCGCCAATACTCAAAACAGTGAAGATGTTTTAAATAGGATCTGTGTAAGAAGGAAACCTAATGTATTATTAGTTAAAATGAATTGTGTATTCTGCCATTTGATCTCCTGTAAATGCGAATGATGGTTTGCAATTCCAAAATGTCCTCAGTATGCATTTCAAATGGTTATACTTGTAGATGGAAATGGAAGTTTCCAGTCTAGCAAATTCCCCCTGCTTAAAAACTTTAATAAACTATATCACAGTTACAGAAGCTATTTGGAATGCTAAGATAAAGGACTGATACATTAACTGTGTCTTTGCAGTAGCAAAAGGATTTGTGGTTATTGCTTTTTAACATACTTTATCACAGAATCACAGAATTGTAGGGGTTGCATAATTGTATGAAAATGCTTATTATTGAAAAGCATATTCCACTTAACTGCAGCATTGGCAATCTGTAGGGAGTTGTGTAACAACCTTTCTTCTTTTGAAGAATTCAGAGTTTTCTTTGTATTTTTCATCAAGTTACATTTTTTATTTACAGAGTTTAGGTAGCTGAGTTTGCAGTAAGAATGCTGTAGGCTTACAGGGTTTGATTTAATTAAAATACCCTTTAGTTAGGCAATAGCCCTTCCACATAGCTTTATAGGCAGTTACACCAATTAGTAAAACAAATACCGAAACAAAAAAGGGGAGTGCTTGTTTTCCTAAACTTTTTAATCAGGAATCTCATCCCAAAAGATGGATCAAATCCTCTTTTTTAATTTATTCAACATAAATGAATTAAATTGAAACCTGATTAGCTCACAGTTGGGAGAATCTCTCTGCAATGACTTGGGACACTTGCTGGAGATTATCCCCAAATCCCAGGCCCCATATTCTTCTGCACTGCCTTTTCTAGTGGCATCATTTGTTCACAGTAAGAAACCTTAGAGCCTTTCTTTTGGAGGGCTACTGAAAGACTTATGCATCTTTCACCTGTGTTTTTAAGTGCTTTTACGTTAATATTATACTGAAGAATTCTCCAATAAGAATTTCCTGAGAATCAGTCAATCAGTGTCAATAAAGCTCTTAGAGTTACATGAAGGCATTGTCCTGTTACTCTAAGCAGAAGGGAACTGCCATGACTATAAAGTAGTAGTTCCATTAGTTTGATGTCAAAACTCTGCCTGCTTCTTTTCTGTTAAAGACAAAAGCTCTTGTGAAAGTGCTTGCTCATTATCGAGAAATAATGGGATAATACGGAGCAGTTAAGAATAAGACTTTTCATGCTTACATCAACAATATGCTAATGATGAGCATAACATTAGCCTGTTGACATACTGAATGCTTTAGAATAATTGTTATGTCAAATGTTTTTAAAAGTTCTACAAAGAAGTCATATTTTAAGTCCAGATCATAGCCAAAAGGTGGCAGTATTCTATTCAATATTCATTTACAAAACAGTAAAAAATGCATGTGTTTATTAATGCTTTATCTCCTTCTAATATTGAATTAAGCTAGATGATTGTATCCTAAAATAAAATCTGTTTATTAAGAGTGCTCATTTAGAATGAAATCATGAATAAAATTAGCAAAAACTAGTCTGTATTACATAATTGTTATGTACTATGTGTATTTTTCCCATCATATGTGCATTTCACTGAAAGATAACTTTTTATGGAGTTCTTGGGTAGATCAGAAACTTACCTAGAAGTCTTAGTAGAGTTAACTGTCTTTAACGTCAAAAACAGACATTAATCTCATGAGATTTTTAACGAGCCAAAAATGCTGCTGTATGTTTGATATACACTGGGGACTTAAGAAGTGTTTTCCATAAAGGGAGTATCAGCCTTTTTGTGCTGAGATAACAATAAGTTGAAGAATTGTTGAAATACTGTCTCTCTTGACTGCCAAGCTATTTAACTGCACATCAATGTTCTGTCTTAGAAACATTTGCTTGAATATAACTGCACTTACTTACAAACATTCTCCTCTATCAATATTTAAACTTTCATATGAAAATATTCTAAGTAAATTTTGATCCATAGTTATGCAGATACAAATATAAAATTACTGTAGTGAGAAAATTAGTTCAATACAGTAAATAAGTACTTTTTTACATTAAATACTTCTAAAAATCAATTTCTGTTACAGCATTTTAGAAACTCACAGGAAAATCAAGTGGCCAATACTGGGAACAGGTCTTTGATTCATAAATATATTTCACCCTTTTCAGTGCTGAAAAGTTTTGATTAAAATTATATGTGAGATAGAAGAGAAGCTGATTGAGAGAGCAGGACCTGGGAAATCCAATTGCAGAGGTATTGCTTTTTAACATATTTCCATATTCAGCTTGGGTAGAGTATAATTCACACTTATCTATCTTCTGTAATGTCAAGGAAAACAGAACTAGTAGAATTCCTAAGGGAAATAGAATTAATAGGCGTTGATTTGAACACTGACTTCTCTCTTTTGTCACCTTATTGTTCGGAATAGCCCATTTGCTCACTAAATCCCTAATGGCTGCTCCTTTAAAAAAGGCCAAAGAGCTGTTTTAGGAAGCATACTTCTGTTTGTGCATCAAAAAGAAGGTGCTGTGAAAACTAATTAATTACTTAATCAAGTAAGGCAGACCATTGTATCGCTAGCATGGACTTGGCAAACATCATGGATGAAAGCAGGACGGAGATATCAGACAAATACAGTTAGATGCAATAGAAGGAACTAAAACTATTCAGAAGACCAAAACAAGTGATGTTAGTTCTTCATCCATTCACTCATTGCTTCCTAACAAAAAAGAAAAGTTCTGGGGAAGTACAAGTGTGTGTTTAATTGCTGACTTAGCTAATAATCTGTTTCGTGCTGTGGTCCAGTGTTTGTGATCCCTCTGCTTCTACAGTATATTCCTAAAGGGCATTTTAGAAAAGCTTAATTATGCAGAAAGGTCTGGAAATTTTCTGAAATTATTCTGGGAACAAATCCAGAGGATAGTGAAAACTCAAACATATTCTTGCACGTAGGTATTGAAAAGAGCTATTGCTTGGGGCAGTGCATTCCCAAGACAGTTCAGAGTGTTCCTGGGTGTGGTGAAGTCTTCTCAATCTTTGCATCAAACCTTAAAGAAATTTGGTCAGGAGGCACAGCATGACTTTAGCAATAATATATTTACATAATATTTCTAATACTGTGATCCCATCTAAATCTGAAGATAATTTCATATGCTTCAAATACAATGTAATTGTCACAGGTGTGTATATGTTAAAGATCTTCTTATGCATGCATGCAAAGCTTGAGCAAATTATGTTCACAGTTTTCTTGTAATTAATCTAGGTTGTGTTTTTTTCCCTGTGTACAAGAATTATGCTTAACAATAAACTCTTACGATCACATGAAATTAGCACTTTAAATTGAAGTTGCTTTGCTAAGAGAAAGATGAGCTTCCTGAACAAAACAGTACAAGTGGCACAAGCATTGGGAAGATTTTCTGTAAATCACATTGATACGCGGGAGGTTTGCACCCGCTGGATATGTACATGCTGTACACCATACATTTATTGTTCTGGGTGCCCTGTGCACATGCACTTGTTTTGTGGGGCTGCTATCTCTGCTCTTTGGAGAAACTGTGGTTTCCTCTTGAACTTTTCTGCTTTTGCCAACACCTTCTGGTTTGTCTAGCTGCCAAATGCAGCAGCAGGCGGGATGGGGGAGGCTGTGTGAACGTATGGCAATTCCTGAAGTGCATGTGCTGCATCACATCTTGCTAATGGGGGGAGACTGCACTGCTGAGGCCCTAGGGAGTTAGCCCTATGTCTTGCTCACACTTCTACTAAAGCATAACATTCTGTCCCCTGTGTTCCTCCAAGAAAAGTTTGCAGATAAATCAGCAGTTTTTATGATATAGCAGCTGTTTAGACTTGTCCACATTAATTGTGAATATTAACAGGACATTTTCTCTTTCCCATTTGATATGGATTTGCTTTTTCTGGTCCTGTTTCTGTAGCATACCGTTTAGTATCTAGCTTCCCATCTGGTTTTCCAAGCTTCAGTTTTCACTGAGCACACTTGTTCTACTTTAGTTAAACGTTTATTATCTTTTATTAATGGGCAAAATTTGCCAAAAACTGTTTTATTAGATTTGCTTGCTTCTATTCAGGATTGCTTTTCAGGAATAAAGTCAGAGCAAAAAGTGGTTTCTAGGAATTTTGGTGTCTGTTAGGGATTTTGGTATTTAACTTGGGCATAAAATGCATGGCAGTGTACAAGAGAAATATAGTTCATATGGAACTATATCCAGCTTTCTTGGAAATCACAGGGAGACATTTCAGGGATTGGTGCCTTTGAGATAATGACAGCATTGTTAAGGGATAAGAAGACTGGGAATGAGATTGCTGTGAAATAATAGAAGCTGCAGGTCTGAAATTACAGACCAAATTTCAAGGCACGTAAGCTTAAGTACAACATGGGTTTCACAAGAAATTGCTGCTTACATTGCAGACTTCTGGGAGATTATACTCTAGATTCTGTAGCACTGGTATCTTCTGTTTCCACTTTTTTACATTCATAAACCCACACAATTTGAAAAATTAATTTTGGTGAATATTATAATGCCTCTAAGTCTTCTTTTAAGAGCTTCTTATTGTTTGATATGCATTATATTGTTGATTTTTAGTTTGCTACTTTTCTGCCTGAAACTTGAAACATTTTCCATACATGATTTCCTATTTTAGGAGAAAATGTTGACTTTAAAATTTCAGTAATGCTACATAATTGGATAAACCTTCTTTTCTCTCCCTCTCATTCTTCCTTCAGGTATCGATAGGGAACACTTCAAGGAAGATTTTCAAGTGTATGAGGTTCTTCTTTGCCAAAGATTTGAAGTCCCACATACCTTTACATTAGGCTTCAGTGGCTTTAAACGAGTTGAAAATAGAGGAAGCTGGGAGATAGCTAGTTAAGAAGCAAAAGATTGTGTTAACCATTTGCCTATGAGTGATCCTGCAAAGCCTTAGTTAAATTGTTCCTGTGAATAGTTATTCTTATATTCAACAGCCATTGCTTCACGTGTAGTTTACTCCTGAGATCAGACTTAGTTAGCTTAAGCTTGCTGAGAAGTAAGGTGTTTGCAGGCATGCAGGTAGTTCTGTTAGTCTCTCTGTAATAGCTCAACCTGCAGGCCAGTTCAGGCAACCTGGAAAGTAGAGTAGAAATATCAGAAGGAAAAACTTCCACAGTGGTTCCTGGGACTGAATGCTGCCCATAAAAGTGTTTGTTCATCTACCAGACAATGAGAAAGCTAGATGCCAGGAAATGCAGCTGAAAGTCAAGTAGATCAACATTTACATGTTAGGCAGCCCATCAGGTATGTGTCTGCCTGAAGGGTATTGAATATCTCTTTTTCTACAGAAACCAAATAAAAGTATGCAGGTGACTCTCGAAGCAGTGCCTCCTATTGATTTCCATGGAAACAACATCAGGTACAAAGATCACAATAGCACTATGATAGAGTAAGTTCTTAGCTACAAAATGCTATTTTTCAATGTAGTCACCACAATTAGCCTGGCATTTTTGCCAGTGTTGAACAAGAGCCTGCATGCCATGCTTGTAAATACCTGCAGCAGCAGAGGTGACCCACTGTCACTGTCACCACTCCTGACATGCATCACCTACCACCTCACTGTGCTCAAATCCACTGGTTGGTCTTTATCAGCATTCAGCAAGTGTTGATGAATGTCAGTGGGTGCAATATTTTGTGTATGGGTGAATTCAATTCCACACCTTTGCTTCATAGGCACTTCCATATCAGATGCCATTTTGTCAGTGTGCCCCTCTGCTGCCATCTGTTACATAACAAGAAAACGTAAAGGAATACTGGTGGGAAGGTACAACCTCTACTGCCATACCACCAACATCCCCCTCTGATGTTGTGGCTGACATAATGAAACAGGAGGCATTACTTTCAGAGCAGCCCTCATAGATAAGGAGAACTGGAAGATATAATAGCAAAAAGAGTGTGTGGGTCTGACTGTTGCTACAGTGTGAGTGCGCAAGGATCTGTTGATGCTACAGTTCAGCTATGACAAGTGAAAAAACAGAAACTCAGCTTTAAGAATAGGTATTTCATTGCACCTGATTGTGTGCAACAAACCTTAAACTCTAGTACTATGAACTCCATTAATAAAATGTTACCTCGTATATCTGCAGTTGAAAATACCATCATACAAGGTAAAGAAATTCATCATCAAAGCGCTTCTGGGCAGTTGCTGTGTGTTTTGTGGGCTTCTGTGCTGAGTCTTGTAGTTATCCTAATTTTGTCTGAAATGATTACAAATTTGCCTTAATATAGGAGAGTTTTAAAACACTGGAAACCCATCAAGAAAAAATACATCCTCTAAAAAAGAAAAGGTGCATCCATGTGATCGATGAAGCTTGAAGAAATTTCATTTGATCCCTTTGGCAACCAGCCTACAAGCAGTCTCTAACAAGACCTTTCTGTGTATCAGACTTTAGGAATTGCTGAAATCCTGAGAAATACAAAAGTAGAAATGAACTTGTTCATATTTCTTTTCCCACAGTGATGAAGTAAAGATCTAATACTTTAACAATGGTGTTGAGTAAGTGCTGTGATTGAAGGGAAAGGTGAGTGCAGAGCTGTCTGAAAACCCTGAGGGCTTTGCCCTTTTCAGTTCAGGTATGAAGGTGCAAATTTTAATGATATCCCTTTATGAAAATGTTAAAGATAATTTAAACAATGTTGGCATGAATAAAGGCACTATCTGTTTTTTGTAATGAAGCCATTAGGGTGATGATCTGCTTGTCTTGATACCAGAAGCTGGTATGAAATAGCCAAAAGCAGAACTTCTTGCAGATACTAGCTCCCCAGAGTTTACAGTACAACTTAATTTGCAAAAGTTTCAGAGCAATAGTAGACTCTCTGATAGAATATTTTCATGTTTGCATGCATATTACTAGCTGTCTCATTCCTTCTTATTTTAGCATACTTGTAAGCATACTTTGCTACCAGAAATTAAATTGAATTAACATCAATGGTTAGTAAATGCATGGTTGGGCTACTCCTAAAGCTGAAGGCTTGAAAGTAAGGGATGATTCAACACACTGCCTTGGAAACAACCACTTCAGCTCATTGAAATAAAATTCACTTCTCCATTTATTTCCTTTTATAGAGTATAATTTACCTTGGAATCCAATTCAATGTCTTTGTATTTCAGATTTCACTGATAACACTGTATATTTTCCTATTTACATTAGTTACACTGAGTTTATGAGAGGCAGTTGTAGGTTCTGCTTATCTGGTAAACAGTTGCTTGAGTGATTTAATTTACTGAAGTGCAGGGAATGGAGGAAACTTTTTTTTGTCATTGTTATTCAGTAAGTTAGAGGCAATTGACAGACATATAGGATAGCTGGACAAAGTGGCACCTTTCAGTTCACTTTGCATTGAAATAACATCATTTTCCACTTTGTTTTAAATGACATTTCATCTCACACTGTACCATTCCAAGGAGGCGTCACTATGGTTTTCAGTTATTCTGCTGTCTTGTGTTCTCTGTGGGTTGGGGCTGCATGTCCTGGTTATTTGACAAGTTCCTGGTGTTGGTGCAGCATTCTGATCAGAAAGAGAAAAGGCTGTGATTGTGCTGAGGGCTGTCATGAAGAGGTATTGGCAAAACCAAGCAGCGTTCTGGACTTTCAGTCTGCAAGTTTCACAAAACAGTTATTTGGCTGCCAAATATCAGTCAATTTTCATCAGCTGCACTGAAAGAAAAATATAATATTGTTCCTGTAGGCATGATGGGCTGGAAGATTCATAGAAATACACAACTAACTTTGTGTTTTCTGAGCTGTTCCTCTCCTTTGCATAGGTGGTTCAATGTTGTTGTCAGAACTCTGGTGTAGTTCACAGGCAGGATTCTTTCTGTTATCTGCTCAGCAGTTGCTGGCCCTTATGATCTAATGCCAGGAGTGGAGGAAATTGTTTGCAGTCGTGTGAAAGTGCACTGGCCCTGGCACAGGGCTGTCACTCAGTAGGTTGAGATGGGGAGCTTCCTTGTGCCTCCTCTTGTGGCTCTGCATTTCCACACAGCTTTCTGTCAGGCCTTGAAATTAAACTGATACTTGAAGCAAGAACTGACTCAGCTGGTACTGACACAGCTCCAGTAATATGTGCAACCTCTTTTGTAAAATCTGCTGATAAAACCTTGCTTCTGTTGGAGTTGATGGAAAGGTTTGAAGGCAGGAAGACACCAGAGACTTGAGCAGGAGTGGAGTTTCCCCTTTTAAGACTTTGGTTTACAGTATGTAATAGACTTGGTTGAGGAAGGGGTGGTCCAGGAGCATCTAGATGGCATCAATGTGCCCAAATTCATGGGCCCTGATGGGATGCATCCACGTGTGCTGAGGAAGCTGGCAGAGGTGATTGCTGAACCACTTTCTATCATCTTCGACAGGTCTTGGAGAACAGAAGAGGTGCCTGAAGACTGGAACATAGCCAGTGTCACTCCAGTGTTCAAAAAGGGCAAGAAGCAGGATCTGGGAAACTACCAGGCCAGTCAGCCTCACTTCTGACTCTGAAAAGGTGATGGAAAAGCTTTTTCTGGATGCCATCTCCAAGCAATTGGTAGAAAAGAAGGCTATCAGGAGTAGTCAGCATGGATTCACCGAGGGAAACTCATGCTTGACAAGAGTCATAGCCTTCTGTGATGGCATTACCGGCTGGGTAGGTGGGCAGTGGATGCTTTCTACCTTGACTTCAGCAAAGCTTTTAATACTGTCTCCCATAACATCCTGAGAACGAAGCTGAGAAAGTGTGGGACAGATGAGTGGACAGTGAGGTGGATTGAGAACTGGCTGACTGGTTGAGCTCAGAGGGAGGTGATTAGTGGTGCGGAGTCTGATTGGAGACCTGTGACTAGCAGTGCTCCCAAGGAGTCAGTACTGGGTCTGGTCTTGTTCAATATCTTCATCAACAACCTTGATGAGGGGATAGTGTCCACCCTCAGCAAGTGTGCCGACAACAAAAAGCTGAGAGGAGTGGCTGAAAGCTGTGCTGCCATTCCACAAGACCTGGACAGGCAGGAGAGCTGGGCAGTAGGAAACCAAATGGGGTTTAATAAAAGCAAGTGTAGAGTCTTGCACCTGGGAAGGAAAAAACACAAGTATGAGTACAGATTGGGATGTGACCTGCTGGAGAGGAGCTCTGTGAAGCACCTGGGAGTCCTGGTGGGTGACAGGTTGGCCATGAGCCAGCAGTGTGCCCTGGTGGCCAAGAAGGCCAAGGGGATCCTGGGATGCATTCAGAGGAGTGTGGCCAGCAAGTCAAGGGCGATGATCTTTCCCCCTCTACTCTGAGCTGGTCAGGCATCACCTGGAGTACTGTACCCAGTTCTGGGCTCCCTGGTACAAAACAGACAGGGATCTCATAGAGAGAGTCCAGTGGTGGGCCACAAAGATGATAAACAGCCTGGAGCATCTCCCTTATGAGGAAAGGCTGAGCAAACTGGGTCTGTTCAGCCTTGAGAAAAGAAGACTCAGAGGTGATCTTGTTAATGTTTATAAATACCTTAAGTGTGAGAGTGAAAGGGACACGGCCAACTTCTTTTCAGCTAGCTGTGACGACAGGACAGGGGGAAATGGCTATAAACATGAGCATAGGAAGTTCTGCACCAATATACAAAGGAACTTCTTCACAGTGAGGGTGACAGAGCACTGGAACAGGCTGCCCAGGGAGGCTGTGGATTCTCCTCTGGAGATGTTCAAGACCCACCTGGATGCCTACCTGTGCAGCCTGTTGTAGGGAGCCTGCTTTGCAGGGGGTTGGACTCGGTGATCTCTGGAGGTGCCTTATAACCCCTACTGTTCTCAAGGTGAGCACATCAAAATTCAAAAGCATTGTAGAGTCATCTAAAAATGTCCTGAAAGGGCATGTTTTCTGTTGCTTACCAGAACCAGCTGGGATTTTCTTTTGTGTGCTGTATTATTGCCTGCTTTCTCTCTTTGCCATTGCTGATAAGCAAAAGATTAATACAAAAATAGAACTTAGCGAAAAATCAGAATCAATGTACAAATGTGACATCGGAGAGTTTTGTTTTTAAAGGGAGACAGTACTTGTTTGATGCAACCTGTATTATTATGACTTCCAACCCAAGCCATTCTATGATATTACAACTGCCAGGCTGCATGTGCCAATGAATGTTTTTGGGGCTTTTTGTAACGTACCACGTGACCATGCATTTAGGTTCTGTGATTTCAGAAGCTTCACACCACCTGCTAGGTGATGACCTGCAATGCGTGTTGCATTTACAGGACCAAATGTTATTGCCATTGTGTACACTGCAGGATTCAGAGCAATTGCAGACTGCTGTAGTTGGATCAGCAAAAGAAAATGAAACACAGCTCCAAGTGTTAAGGAATTTCTGCAAAGGTGATATTTAAGGATAAAGTTCCTAAGGAGAATATGATTTGAACTAAAAAATTAGTTTGTTTTACAGTAACAGACTAAGCAAAGAAAATTTCCCTTTTTTTTTAGAGGAACACAGCGTTAGCAGGTAGCAGCCATACAAACCAAGAGGTTTCTATTAACTGACATGGTGCATTCTTGTCAATAAAGATGTATGTATACGTACCTTTTGGAGATGATTAAGATTGTTTTGAGCATGGTTAATGACAAAGGACATATAAACAGGATGACTCATTTGGTTATAAATGTTAACTAAAACCAATTATTTGCATTGGTGATAGAGTATGGCATCCAACATGGACAAATTTTTGTTTAACATAGAAATTTTCTTTTTAAGCCTTATATATTACCATTCTGATATAGTGATGTATTTTTTCATCTCCTAAAAAAATTATTGAAGGAGATTTTCATTTAGGAATTGTTTCATATCTCAATAAAATTTTATATGTATGCATATACATTTGCTCTCCTGAGAGAAATGGCAAGGAATCATCTCTGTTTAAAGCTGACCAATTCTACTGAAAGTGCTTTATTATTCACTATAAGAATACGATGACTGAAGGGTTATTTATTATAATATATTCACAGATGCTTTGTTAAGTAAAGTCTGAAATGTTTCAAGGGATGCCATTTCCAGCACCTTCTTCTGAAGACTCCTGATAATCAAATAGGAACATCAGGTAGAACTTTTTCCTTGACTCATGTCCTACTTTCTATCTGCCTGTTTTTTTTTTAAACTGTTTTTATAAGGAAAAGCAAATTATTGATTGCACTGCTCTTTTGTTCCTCCATCTGCTTGTTTAACAGTCTTATAAGTAATTTCTGAACCTGGTAGTCAATTTTAACTAAATTTGACTGAGGATTAGAGGTCTCAGAACTATTAAGGTCTTATGCATTTCATGAAAATTGATGCTAAAGGAGAGAGACTCAAGTTAGTGCCCCAGTGAGTGAAGTTCAGTTATGGCTTGCCAGGGGAAATCTGCATAACTGATTGCAAGTTCTCAATTGTAAAGTTAAACTTAAGTACTGGCTATCTCAATCTTTCAGTGAACAGTGGTGTTTGGTGTGGTATTTGTTGTTATCATTTGCCGTTCTTTCTTTTTAAAGTTTTTGCAGAAAGGATTTTTATATTCTTGTATTCGACTCCCATTTGGCTTTGTGGCAACTGAATTTCTTGCATTTTCAGCAAGAAGCTGGAATTTCTAAAACTGGAGCTGGAAATTCTAAAGCTGGAGTTCTAAAACTGCACCGAAATAGGTGGCTGATGAATTTCAGATGCTTTCGAAGCAGTATCCTATATGTTAAGCTTGCAGTTCAGAGATAACTGGCAGGTCACATTCTGTGATTAGTTATGAAAAATCTGCAGAAGTTATGGTTTAGTTCACTTCCAGTTTAGATTGCTCATTAAAATTTTTATTGGATAACTGAAATGATTTGTTTCAGAAGGAGTTAATGAAATCCCTCCCAGTAATATGTTAGGATAATTAAGGATTTCTATTATTGTAATTTATATTGCTTTAAATATTTTCAACATGCTTTAATTTCATTTCTTGCCAAAGAGTGCTCTTATTTTCATAGCATCGACTGGTTTTATCTGTAAAAGAGCATTGTAGTGTAGCTTGGAGTCCATCTTTATTCAGGCAGTTAATATTTATTATGACTAATAACAGCTTTTAATCTCAATTAGTCCTCAGGGAATGGGGACATAAATGTTTGAACAAATCTCCTTATTAAACCATTTGCTCTGTGACTAGCAGTCACCTGAATGGTGCCAATAAACCTGACTGATATGTGTTCCCAACCTGCTGTAGGAAAGCAGAATTCATAATAACGTATTCACAGGCTTTCAGACCAGTACTTTGTTGCCAGAGAAAACAATTTACAGCCATCTGGCACTACACTGGCCTTGTAGCTTGATTTCCTAGAACTTGACACTTCATCATGCAGCTCATACTCCCCTATATAGGAGGTCTGGAGCTACCTGTGTTGGCTGGAACGGGCAATGCAGATAAAGATGCCATGGGGATAATGAGCATGAAGAGGTGGAAGAAGCTGTTTGCACTCTGCCTACCTTCCTGGAAGGTCAAACTGTGTCTCAAGACACTGCTCTCTCCTAAGTTTTCCAAGTTTGTGCTGAATGTGTAGCTCAGGTTCTAGAGGCTACGTAAGTAGCCCACTGCACACTCACCTATTGCTTCTTCCCAAAGAACAGCTGAACAGAACTGGTTCAAGTGTTCCTTCTTTGCACTGGTGTGCCAGGTGACACAATCATGGAATTCCCTTCACTATTTTCCTTTGCAATTACAGATCCAAGAATGGCTTTGTCTTTCTTCTCAGATACCCAGGAGTTTCCTATTAAGAGAACATGGAAGAGTTCCCTTTAAAGAAACTAAGATGTTCTTAATACATTTATGCTGTTAGCTGTATGCACTGTAGACATAATGTCTAGCTCACAGACTATCAAGTGAAGAGTAGACTTACCCAGGATTCTCAGGACTGCTGCACTCTGAAACAGACTAGTTATATCTAGTGTTTGATTTTTCTGAGCTTTGTATGGTGCCTCATATGGTGCTCTGGCTGTCCTATACGTTGCTGGATTTTCTGTAGTTTTTCTCATTAAGTGCAGTGTGCAGGTTGAACAGCAGTCCACAAGAATGGTGGTTTCATTAAATAAATCTTAAGGCATGGATGCAGGCTCTGGGATATGACAGAGAGCAATGTGGAATAGGGGTGAAAGACTGCATTAAGCAAACCCCATGAGTGTCCATGCAGTCCTCTAGGAGCAATGAACAGTGCATTTATGCACAGAGGGACACATGTTTTGATTTGAGGTTAACAAACTGTTTTTGTCCAAATGAAGGCTGGAGAGTAAGTTATCATTTATTCATTGTTGATCATCAGGTGACCTGGGAGAGCTGTATGGACCAGTTCCCATGTGATACAATCTACTGGATGATATGATGTCATACTATGGTACTGCATGACAAAAAGGACAATACCCAGCTCCCAGCTCCCGGGGCAGTTTTCAGGAGTGGTTATTGCTTCCATTTATAAATTATCAAATTTCAGCACGTCTGGAAGTTACAGCCTTTACTATTTTTATGGTCTTGGTCATGAGTCTAACCATAAGGAAAATACTGCATGGCTTAAGACATTTTCTTTATCTTGACAGAACTTTTTTTTTTTTCTTTTTTAATCATCTCTTTGTTTATGATCATCATTTTAGAACCCCTTTTGCCATTTCTGTGATTTTGTAATATTGTACAGAAAGGCCTTAACTCATTTCAGTTCTCTCACCATTGCTAAATGAAACTATTGTTTCAGATAGTGAAAATAAGATCCATTGGGTATTTGGATGCTTCTGGATACTGTTTTCTGTCATCACTAGCACAGGAGTAATGACTAAGCATCATACCGGCTCTGAGTCACAGAGGACTAATGTCTGAATTCATACGTGCTTCCTTGGAAGAATCATCACAATCATTTCATGAAGCTTTTCTAATAATAGGTTCATTAATGTGTCCACACACGGAAGAAGTAAAAATTAGGTGCTTTTTCTACAGTTTATTCTTTTTCACTGAGAAAAATGTAGAAGGCATCATTCATCAACCCAAGTCATCTTTCCACCCTTCACACTGCATGCCCATGTTAACACTGTAGGGCAAATTAGGAGTGCACTTTTGAAACAAAACTTCCAGCTGTCCATCTTGACTGTGCTCTGTTTCTCATTGTCTTGGAGTATATGGACTACATTCATTTGGGTTAAACTAAACTGGAGGATGGACTCCTAGAACATACCTAATACTTGCCAGCTACAAGTAGGGCATTCAGCATATGGGGCTTGTCCAGAGCTCCTCCAGAAGTCCTTTCAAAAACAAGACAAACAACAAAACCCTTCCATACGAAATGATCTGCTCTACCAATTCTGTCCTCTTGCTCTTTTGTTAATGTGGAAGCCACAGTGCACAGTGCAATACTAAATGCTTTTAAGGAAAAGAACAACACAACAGAAGAACCATTTGTCTTTGTTTCTTCTTTATCTATTTGAAAAGTAGTTTTGCTTCATGATCTCCTAATGGAACAAGGATGTGTGGGCACTGTGCCATCTTGTGTTGGATATCTAGCAAACCACTAAGGCACTGAACTTTGTCTAGACACATATTTGTAATGTATCTTGTACATCACCAAGAATTAAAATCAGCAGCTTTTTTGTGTAGAGAGAGAATGGGGAAAGCAGAAAGTGTTTCAGATGTGTGTCACTTGTTCTTTCATTCATTTTTTATTCGTTTCAGAGGAGTTACTAGAGTTGCACTGTTTTAAACAATGAAAAGGTCTATGTCTTGCTGTCACTTTTTTCTTTATGTACCACCTAATACCTTTGAGGTTATTCAAATAAATGCACTCAGTTCTATTTTCTTGAGTGTCCAATGGCTTAATCATGCACATAAATGTGTGGATGATATTTATTTGACTGTTAATCTGTTAGTCTTTTTGACTTTATAGTAAAGCATACTTTCTTCTTTCCTTAAGAAAAAAAAATAAATGAAAAAAAAGTCGTAATGCTGCAGTTGAGATTTTAAACACACAAAAGTCAGGACATTCAAAATTATGACTCCCAAGGGCTGCAGCACAGACATGTTGTGCATGTGGTGTATATTAAAACAGGGATTTCCTCTCCTCTCTGTACTCTCTTGCGTATTTTCGTCTTTTAGCTTTTTCATACTGGCTGTGCGGGAGCTGCTCTGTGGGACTGGATCGTGCAAGGGCCCAGACGACAAACAGGGGAGTAGATTCCCTGCACATGAGACTCCTGTTCCACTCAGCAGCCAAGGAGCACAGCAAGGAGAGGGAGCGCCTGGGGACAGCTGCTGGCTGTGCAGCAGCACTGTGCGTGGAGCGTGGATGGCAGTACAATGCCGAGTCCTGTCTCCACTCAGTGCTGGTGTCACGCTAGCTGTTCTCTGCTGTCCATATTGTAGCATTATCCTAACAGGGCTTTTTTATTTTTCACTTGCGCTACTTGTGAATCTCTTCTTTGGTGTCTCACATACGTGTTGGTTACACAGTAGAATAGAAGAGTTCAGTTGGAAGGAGTCTTCGAAGAGCATTTAGTCCAATTACCTCTTCAAGGCTAACCACAAGATAAAGCAGATTAATGAGGGCATTGCCCTAATCCTCTAGAAGGCTGACAGCACGGGGCAGCAATGCCTCTCAGGGAGGCCTGTCCCAGGGTTTGGCCACCTTTGTGGTAAAGAAATTTTTCCTGATGTCAAGTCTGATCCTCTCCTGGCACAGCTTTGTGCCCTTCCCACACATCCTGTCGAGCACAGCCCCACATCTCCCTCTGCTTCCCCTTCCCACGAAGTTGCAGAGAGCAGTGAGGTCACGTCTCGGCCTTATCCAGGCTGACAGCCCAGTGTCCTCAGCCTCTCCTCACAGGGCACACCTTCCTGCCCAGTTAGCAGTTTGTTGCCAATGCTGAATGCTTTTGCAGATCTTAACTTTCTTTTTAAAATGCGGAGCCCAGAAGAGCTGTGCAGTAGTCAAAGAATCGTTAGGTCTTCATTCACAGGCATGCTGTGAGTATCACAGATACTCCTTGAATGATGCATTTCTCAAGAATCAGATGACAGTGAGGTTGACTGATGATAAAGGCTGGATGCTTCTCAGTGTTTGTGGTGATAAGAATTATCTGAAGAGGCCGTTTTATTTCCTGGGTCCAGACACTTACCTTTTATCCTTGCTACTTTTGACGTTCTGTATTCCCACATAACCTGAACGAAGTATTGCATTCTCTTTCATGTGGTTACTGTCTTTTTGCTGGTCGTATAAATAACTTCCAGTGTTTTCTGACTTGGCATAGTAAAACTCCCCAAAATTCTTTAACAGTACAAATTTCTGAAGGCTGATAGGTGTAAATTGCCCTGAAGAGAATGTTGGTTTGTTTACAGTTCTCTAAGCTAAATTCTGCAGTGGAAGAGCTGCTCTGTCCAACTGTTTTCTTTTTTAACAAGCCTCAACCATTATACTGGTCTCCGGATTTTTAAAAAAATTACAAGTATTGGAGACTGCCATTATTAGTAGCTAAAAGTTCCTGCTTTTTCAATTCTATAAACATTGGGATAATTAAAATATTATTCTAAATACTTTTGAAATAATAGTTTTGGTTTAGATACTGCTTATTAAGCACTTGCTGTTGTAAAAATAAACACCTTTCTATTTCAAGTTATACAGACAGGATATTATTTCCAAGCACCTCTGGGCAGGGACTGAATGTGTCTTTGTATCTCCAGATTTGGAAGAAGGGCCCTAACCAGCACAGAGTTTCAATATTAATATTAAATGATGATCTTCATATTTGAAAATACTGAATCTGAATACACAGAAATTTGTAAATGCCAGCAACCTCTTTTAAATCATGACAGTGCTTTCTTTTTCAACAACTCATATTTTTCTCTGGCTCTTCTGTATCTCCTTGGCTAACTGACTACTGGAACACAAAGCAGAATAGCAAGACTCTAAAGTTAATAACTGAAATGCAGTTACTTTGAAAATTATTTTCTCATTTCCAATTAGATGGCTAAAGGCTATATTGAGATATGTCAGGTGTGATGAGTATATGCATTACTGGCTTAAGGAGGAATTATATCAGAACTAAATATTCCCACCACTTCAATGTCAACTTCAATGAAGGTGAGTCACAGCTACCTCTGAAGATGGGGCACCTTGTTCTGGTGGCTTCAGGTTACTAAGTCATTTTTTTAATTAAATTTTCTCTCTTGTGGTTTAACCCAGCAGGTGGCTGAGCACCACACAGTCATTCACCCACTCCTTTGCCTTCCCAAAGGGACTGGGGAAAGAATCAGGAAAAAACAAAGTAGAACTCACGGATTGAGATAAAACAATTTAGTAAGATACAGAAAAGGAAAAAGATAATAGTTACGACACTAATTATAATATATACGTTAATGTATATAACAAATGCACAAATGATTGTTCACCATCCCATGCCTTGAGCAGCAGAAGAGAGAAAGATGAATTCCCACTCTATTCAAAACTCCTCCTATGTGATGTCATACAATACAGAATATCCCTTTGGACAGTTTAAGTCAGCTGTCTTAATTCTGCTCCCTCCCAGCTACTTGGGCCCTTTACTGAAAATGACCTTGCCTCTGTACAGCACTGCTTAGCAAGCAACTATAAACATTGGTGTGTTATCAACACTGTTTTTCTCCTAAAACCAAAACACAGCATGGTATCAGACACTCCAAAGAAAACAGCTCTATCCCAGCTGAAACTAAGACAATATCCACCCCTTATTCCATACCATTTACATCATGCTCTGGTCCTACCATTTCTACATGTCGCAGCTAATCACCATCATCTATCTTGCTTTTTGGTAGATACACGCACACATATTATTCCTATAGTCTATGGGCCATCCATGTAAATTGTCCATGTTATTAATTTAGTTCATAACTTTGGACTCTATCTGTCATTAGCAATCATTCAGGGAGGGATGATTCAGTGTTGGGTTACTGCATGCAGAAGCTAGTTCTGGTTCCTTCAGAGATTGTTCTTTTTTAACTTGAGTAATTCTTACTGTACTACTTTTGACACATAATAATCATAATAATGATTATTTGGTATTATGTAACAGTTTAGCTACATGTAGTTTAAATTATGCTGTTCTCACCCAGCATCAAATCACCCTGAAGTACACAGTGGACATCCCGATCCTTCCGCATTACCCACCACTCAGGTCCTTGAGTAAAAGCAGTCTGACCAATAGACTTGCCTTTACCTGAGGCAGGAATAATTCAGGCTGTCATGCTCATAACGTTCTTTATATGCACCACCAGGACTTTATTCTCTTCTACTATATGCAGGAGGTTTGACTGGGGAGGACCAGTTCCATTTGCACATCCCTGAGTGTTGACTAACCAGGTGGCTTTAGCCTGTGTCCCAGTGTTTGAATATCACAGCACCCATTGCTCTCCACGCAGTCTTTAACTGTATCGTTCCATTTTCCCAGAGGCTGGTACATGATAGGGGATGTGCTGGACCCATTCAGTGCCATGCTGTTCTGCCCAGGTGATTATGAGATTGTTTCAGAAATGAATCCCATTGTCCGACTCAAGTCTCTCTGGGGTGACATGTTGCCACAAGACTTGCTTTTGAAGACCCAAGATAGCATTTTGAGTGGTGGCATGGCACACAGGATATATTTCCATCCTTTCAGTGTTTACTTCCACCACTGTAAGCACATGGCATTTGCCATGGTGAGTCTGTGGGAATGTGATATGATCTACTTGCCAGCTCTCCCTATATATATGTATTTCAGCCACTGTCTTCCATACCAAAGGGGCTTTATTCGCTTGGCTTGCTTAATTATGGTACATTTCACAGTCATGGACAACCTGTGCAATAGCATCCACAGTCAAGTCCACCCCCCGGTCCTGAGCTCATCTATCGGTTGCGTCTCTTCCTTGATGGCCTGAAGTGTCATGGCCACATCGACCTAGAAATAGTTCATCCTTCTCTTGCCAGTCCAGATCTATCTGAGCCACTTCAATCCTAGAGGACTGATCCACCTGCTGGTTGTTTCGGTGTTCTTCAGTGGCACAACTCTTGGGTATGTGAAGTATGTTTACACCCATGTTCTCTATCAGCAGCAGTATCTTTCCACATCCAGCAGCCCAGATGAGTTTGCCCCTGCACTGCCAGCTGTGCTTCCATTGCTGTAACCACCCCAGAGGGCATTTGCCACCATCCAGGGGTCAGTGTAGAGGTAGAGCACTGGCTACATCTCTTGTTCAGCAATGCCTAAAGCCAGCTGGATGGCCTTTACTTCTGCAAACTGGCTCAATTCATCCTTTCCTTCAGTAGCTTCTGCAACTCGTCATGCAGAAATCCATACAACAGCCTTCTACCTCCAACGCTTTCCCACATCATACCAGACACTCTGAAGAAAACAATTCTGTCCCGAATGAAACTAAGACACTTTTCTAACAATAGCTCTTTACTCAGACATGAGAAAAGTTCATCTGGGGACCATCCTTAATGCCATTTATTTCTCTGTGATATTGTGACAATGTTTGCAAGACCCTAGCTAATAGCAGAACTAATCAAGTAACTCTAGAAGTAAACAATTTGTATTACTCTGTAATTGTGTTCACAGAGTGGCACGATGTATGTGTTCTGCTAGCATGAGCCCACATTTCTCATTGCAATGCCTGGCACACCCATGTACTCAGGGAGTCTCACACCATCCATGCTGACCCCTCGGAATCCTCAGAACCTTCCCTGTGAGCTCTGCATTTTCCTCCAGGTTGATGGCTTTATCCCATGCAAAATTCTTGCTTAGTTGATACATGGAGCTGAAATCTGAGCAAGGTTAAAGAAGTCCAAAAAATAAAAGCAGATGTAAAAGAATTGGTTTGGATATGTGGTTTTACTCAGTGTTGCCAATTCAGTTTCTATTTTATAACAGGCTTCAGTGATGGATAAATGTTGTATTTTTAGAAAAAGAAAACACTTGCTGGTACAAAGGAAAGCGTATTCCAAGGTCTAATGGAAATTATACTACCTTTTCTTTCTTGATCTACAGAAAGAAATAAAATGAACTTACTCAGGCCTGTTTCTGATAAAAGGAGAAATTGAGAGCAATCACAAAATGGGAGCAAATAGCAGACATTATGAGAAAATACTGGATGGAGCAGCAGTCAATTGCCAGCACGATATTGTAATTGAATATACTAGATCATTGCTTTTGTCTTTAATGAAATGCTGTAAAAAAGGAGTACCTTTTGTCCCTGCTTAAATATTTACAGATGATATTTGGAAGCTGTTATTAGAGTTAAATTAGAAGTGTGCTATTTTCTATCTTGTATGTTTGTATAAACACTCTCAGTTCACATTTTCTATTGAAGGAAGCACAAAAGGTTTCACTTCATAGCGTCTGCAGTCTTTTCAGGTTACATATCTGAGTAGATTTATTTAACTCAAATGAAGAATTACGGAAGCAATTAAATTTCTTCCATGTTTTCATGTCAGTGAAAGGCTTCCAGTTCAGCATTACAATATAGTGTTTGTTTGCATACAGCTAAAATGAGACATTCCATAAAAACAAATATTTGCCATTTTTGACATCAGCGCAAGCATATGATATCTGCTATCAACAGCTGGGAAAGAAATAAATACTAGGGTATTGGAAAAAACTTTTAAACTAAATCCCAGTAGGAGTATACTGCAAGAGCACCAGCTTTACTCAGAATTATATTGATTTTCATCTTTGTCTTTCACTGCCCTAATTCTGCCTTGGTTCATTTGTTTGAATACGTTGACAAATTTACAAGAAAACTGTTCCAGTTATGCACAATGCCTGCCATTAAAATTTACCTTTTGGATTTGTACTTCCTTATGAACAATAACCTAAAGAGCAATGTTTCAACTTGCAAAATGTTGTCAAAAATGCATTTTGCAACGGGTTCCCCATTGACTCATTCTTTGTATCCTGTCATTATAAATGTGAGGCTTTTCTGTCCCTCAGCAAGGATCTGTCTGGCAAGCAAGTTTATTTTCAAAAGCAATAGAAGACATTACTAATAAGAAAAATGACCTGATAGTTCACTGTATCTTTCTTTCTCCTAATGAAAGATCGTTCAGTACAGTGTATTTTGCATTATTTTGCCCAGTCCAGTTTTAAATAACTCATGGGATATAATTCTCTATACTTTCTTGATGAGGTCCATTCTTGTGTATATCTGGTTATTGCAGTCTCATGTTCATGTGTTTTAATTTTTTTATTATTATTACTTTTACTTAAGAGCATACTCAGTTCTGTCTCCGACAAGCTTTTGCGTAGCTGTGCAGAACTTCTCCCAGTGGCTGGGGCTTTTAGTGCTTCACACCGCTATGTCAGAAGAGGAGTTTATGTTTCCTCAATCTGCCTAAGAGGAACTTGGTCTTTGTAGGCTCTGTAGGATTCAGCTGGAACCAGTTAGAGTTTTCAAAGCCTTATGTTTGCACTAAGCTCAGACCAACTGGAGAGCAGGAAAAAGAGGAAGCATATCCTCTTTTTCCTTCTCATTAGTACAGGGCAGCATGTCTGAAATATATCAAACAGCAAAAATATTTGAAATTTATGTAAGAGCCCTTCGAAGATAGAAATAAATTCTGAGTTTATTCTCAACACTAATAAAATGCATGTTTTCCTTTCTTTTACACTCTTTGCTTAGTTGCTAACATGAGGATTCTGGAGGCAATCTAAAGCAGAAGCTGAGAGTGGGATTTGCACCTAAGTTTGACAATACTTCAGACCTTCCTGAATATCTCTGTCCAGGATATCAAACATAAGAACACATGTTATTCTGCAGCTGGACAGACCTTCTGTCTGCAGCATCATGCTATACCAGATTCCAAAGTACTAACATACCCAATGTTGCTAACTTTTCTTTTATCCATTCTTCTTAGGGTTTCTTCTGCATCATTGGTGGGAACTGTGAGATTGTCAGAAATATCTGAAAGGATCAGCAGTCTTTATCATTAATTGTCAAAAATGGGTGAAATTAACATATATTACAGTTTTATGCTAACCATCTTTGTCTCTGTCTATCTTTCCATCTCTGAAAAAATCTACCTATAGTCAGTCCATCTGGAAGAAGTACACTGTCTCAGAAATGAATAAGTGAGATGACCAGGGAGAAAAATTAGTTTTGTTTTTATGTAAGATATCAGTATTTGTAATACTGGCATGTGGCACTTAAATATGGACTGACATCAGTCAACTCTCAGAGATGGGTTTTACAGATGAAAGGCATGAAACAGAAGAAATGTGTTCCTGCATATATATATATGCATAAGGTCACTCCAAAAGTAATGAATGTCACTCCAACACTAATGCTTCCTATTTATTTCCATAAAAAATAAATTAGATAAGTAAATAAATAAAAAAGATCACAGAATCATAGAATGGACTGGGTTGAGAAGGACCACAATGATCAACCTCTAGACAACACCAGACTGTAAGATAGTGCAATTCAAGCCTGTCAGTGGAGCCTCCACAGTTGCTAAGACTCCCAACCTACCCAATCTACTTATTCATTATCATTAACCTCACTGACCTAGAATTAATGTGAATGTCCATCTCAGCCTAGACTTGCGGGTGGCATGAAATTTTACCAGCTGCAGCCCCACCCAGACTGTTCAAGCTAAAACCAAGTGCTCTAACAGCTTGAAACCCCTGGAGAACCATCTGGGTGAGCCAGTCCTTTGGCATGGAAGCATGTAGTGAAGCATTCTGCTTTGTACTGTCAAATGAAAGCTTTGCCCTGAAGAGAAAAATCTCTGAATTAAAACACAGTAATTCTCACTCACAAAGATAAATAGTTTATATAATGGAACTTGTTCTAAAATGCCGAGAGGTGAACAAAATATCCTGCATGGATGAAATGGTGGTTTTAGCTCTGGAGACCCTGGTTCACCCTTGACTCTTAGATGGTGGCTTCAGCATGATGAATGAACTTTTAGGAGAGGCTGAGAAGGAGCTGCTCCAGCTGGTGGAAAGGGACAGGACAGGACCCTCCACTGCCACGTGTGATTTACAAGGGCTGCACATTGGGTTTCACAGCCATGGGAACTGAGGGCTTTTAGGAGCCTTAGCATTAAGTGAAATCATGTTTTAAAACAAGCAATGTTATTCTGTTTTCTTATTTGTTTTTCTCAGTTTCTACTGAGAACCCACAGTTTTCGGTAACCCTGAAATGCTGCCTGGCAAACATGGAGCCAGTGGAGTGGAGTGGAGTGGAGCTGCACTTCAGACAATTCTGTCCTCTAAAGCAATTAAGAACTATTGCTTTGCTTCAGCATTATGTAATGAAGTTTCACAATGAAACCAATTCTGGAGGTTGATAGGAACATTTGGCACAGGTTCCTTATTTCTGACTTTTCTACCTCTTCTGTCCATGGTAAAATTGTGGTCCAATTCAAAGCTATGGGACAAGCAATGTTTAGAACAAGCTGTTCCAGAGCCAAATAAATTACTGGGAGTCTTCCATTGGTTTTGGTAATTCATATTGAGGAGGAACGTTTTGCCAGCAGCTCAGATCAAAGCTGCAGATAGGAGAAAATAAATCTGCTTTCTTTTTTTTTTTTCTTTTTTTTTCTAAGAGCCTCAGAGGAGGAGGCAGCCAGTGCAGAATACAGTACAGACCCTTCCTGTCTTTTCAGAATAACTTATGTCAGTTATTTTTGTTTTACACTTTTAGATATATGTGGGTTTGAACTCAAAGCAAAGATAGAGTCCAAACCTTAGCATGACAGAAAGCGGGCTTTGTATCATATTTGAAAACTCTTCACCAGTCTTCATACTCTCTTGGAACGTAAATTAGGTAAGGTTTCTATCAGTATGCATTATTGGTAATAAGAAAGAATAATTTATATAATTTGTTCAACAATGGTTCTCAAGCAGGAAAGTCTTTATGTATGCATTATATACATGCATAATGTTCTATCCCAAAACAGATGGTACATTTCCCAAGCCTGTTACATATTGCCTGAAGGTGTATTTCTCATTTTTAGATGCGAACTTACCTGGTGAAATGTCATGGAGACGAGAGAGAAGAGATGCAGAAAAGCAGAGAGTTTCCATCCTCCTGCCGACCCAGTGGAACACAATGCTGTAACAGCAAGCGTCTGACTAATTTCACAAAATCGTATATCAAACTGGGAGGGACCCACAGGGATCATGGAGTCCAGCTCCTGGCTGGACCACACAAAAATCAAACCCTAGGTCTGAGAGCGTTGCACAAATGCTTCTTCGGCTCCGACAGGCTCGGACCACAGCCCCGTGCAGCCCGTTCCGTGCCCACCGCCCCCTGGTGCAGCCCCTGTCCCTGACCCCCCTCCCCTGACGCAGCTCCATGCCGTTCCCTCGGGCCCTGTCGCTGTCACACGGAGCAGAGCTCAGCGCTGCCCCTCCGCTCCCAGTGAGCAGCTGCAGCCGCCATCGGGCCTCCCCTCAGCTCCTGTGCTCTGAGCTGAGCACAGCCAGGGGCCTCAGCGCTGCCCGCACATCTCGCCCTCCAGACCCTGCCCCTTCTTGGTTGTGCTCTTGTAGATGCTCTCTGACAGTGATCTATAACGCTCTCTAATATTAATCCATACCCTTTTTATACTGTGGTGCCCCAGACTGCACCCAGTGCTTGAGGTGAGGCTGCACAGCGCAGAGCAGAGCAGAACAACCCCTTCCCTCGCCCAGTGGCAGTGCTGGGCCTGATGTTCCCCACACTTGGCCATTTTGGCTGCCAGAGCCTGCTGCTGACTCACATTCAACTTGCTGTCATCCAGAACCCCCAGCTCCCTTTCCATTTGGCTGCTCTGCAGCCTCTTGTCCTGTATTCCGTACCTTTTTGCAGGTTTGCCCCATTCCAGGTGCAGAATCCAGCACTTGTTCTTGTTGAATTTCATGTGGCTGTTGACTGCTCAGCTCTCCATATCTGCAGTAGGTTTTTTTTTTCCCAGAAAACATCTTTTTCTGCAGAACAGAAACTTTGAGTGAGAAAAGTATCTTCAGTAGTTGCTTACGTATCAAAAGGGAGCTTTGTCTTTTTAAATAATGATAAGTAAATGGCCTATAGTTTTGTTTAGCTCATGGGAATTGCTAGTATAGTTGTGAAGTGCTCATAACACAGTCCTGTCCTCCCCCCCAGCTGTTACAGTTGACTTTCCTTGATAATGTTTCAAATATTCTTCTCCTTCATCTCTGCTCCTAGACGGTACACTTCCTTGCACATACGTGTTGTGATTCCTTTCAGGAGTCTCCAATTATCAGTAGCTGATATGAGAAGTAATTTAATATCACAGTGGCAACATTTTTTTAACTGTTTTTAGGAAACTTATACTGTCTAGGCCTAAAGAAGATGGAAAATATGGCCAAGAAAATTTTTTTGTTTGTTTGTTTTTGGTATTTCTCCAATAAACTGAAGAAACAGAAAGAATCAAATTACAACGTTGTATTTTCAAGTGTGATAGACTTCAAAATTAAGAAAGACTATTGTATTAGCTTGTCAATTGCTTGACTTACTACTGCCTATCTACCTATCTTATCATACATTTTCCTTTAATTTAACAGCCTGAAAATTTGATTTAATTTGTTGTGACCTGCTACTTCTCATTAGAAAATAAATGGTCTTGAAGAGAAACCCTGTCTTGGTGGATAGCACTACAAGATCAAGATCATCTCCGTTCAGGAGGGGGTCAAAATGTTCTTTATTTCTTCACAGTAAAACAGTGAAGTTGTGACTAGAGTCTGCCTTGGACTGGTGCTTCAGTTCAGAATGCCAGCACACGTGAAGAATGCTCTCATTCTGACCATCTGTTGTCACAGGTAAATTGAGAGATGGTAGCACACAACAGTGCATTGTTATAAAGAAAGTTTGTACTGCCTTAGTATTAGAAGTTGAAGGGCTTATAGAATATTTTCTGACCCTGAAAATGTTAACTTTCCTTTCTTTCTTTGGGGGATGTTTTTTTTCCCCAGGTATCTGAAGAAAAAGTGATGATTACAATAAGAGAAATTGCAAGAGATTTTCCAGATCTAGGGTCAGTGGTGACATCCCCATAAATCATGAGTAACCCTAACACAGACAGTCTTAAAGAGGCTTAGTTGTCATAAACATATATACTTAGGTAGAACTGTTCCCGTCATATTTATCTTTCATTCCATAGCTTATAGAAACCAAATTTCTGTCATCGACAATTATTAATCATGCATTTACCCTGCTGAGACATGTAATAAAGCATCAAGTACAGAGTCTGAACATGAGTGAGAGAAAAGGAGAGAAAACAGAGAAAACATAATCCAAATTTTTTAAAGTGAGGGGAAGAAAAATCTCACAGAACATCTGTTCACCACATGTTCATAAATTACAGTGGGATTTTGAACTTTTCTTCTCTCATCTACATGTCACGCAGATTTAATAGTTCATAATTTTACAAAAAACAACGTAATTATGCACCATGCTCAAAAGAACATGTGATCAGCTCCCCAGCAGCACTGCTGCAAGCTGCTCTCTGTTGATGCCCAGCTTGCAGCAGTTCAGCATGTTGTGCCTTCTCAGCCCTTGCATGGGAGGCTCATTATTCATGGCAAGACTGAAGAAAACACCACTGAAATTCAACTCATGAGCCTGGGCCTGAATATGATAACCTTTGACTCTCCAGGGAAATTAACATTTTGTGCTTAGACCACAAAAAATATTGGAATGTAAGATCTTACTGAGAAATACTATTTCTCATTGAGAATGCACCTTTCCCCCATCAGTGTGTTATAGAACAGGTTTTTATTTAGCTTAAATGGAAAAGAATGAACAAAGCAAGTATTACATAGAAGGCGTATTTTGCAAATTTTTTATTTATGGCTGAACTACAGATCAGAATCTAAAAATATGTGCTTCCATCTACTTGACTGAGACAAGTCACTGGTGTACATATGAGTACACGCAGTCAAGTTTCCTCTTGCCATTTACTTCCCATGAAACTGATCCATCTGTGCATAAAATCTATGTACAGATTCCAGGTCTTGGGCTGACTCTGCATCCAAGGGAAACCCTTGCAAATATTTGTTCTGAGATGTGAAAGAGAAGAGGGAATTTAGATGCAGAATTAGGAATAGAAGGAGAAAGACAAGTATCATGAAAGGAAATTGTGCTTTTGTATTGTCTTCATTGTCTCATTTTTAAAATTATCCTCTTCCCTACCAAATAACAACATCTTAAAGAAAGAGAACTTATAAACGTACAAGGATTTTTCCTTTATAACATAGACACAAACAAAAAACATGGATTCCAGCATGCAAGAAGCAAAAGCAAAATATTCAGGAAGCACACTTGCAATAAACAAATTGGAGATTAAAACCATCCCATGTCAACATTCAGATTCGTTAAGACCTCAAACATATAAGCTTTAATGTAGTTGTAATATACAGATTTAGAGTACTCTTCAAGAAAAATATGACTCAGGAGCAGTTGCCAGCATGAGAAGTTTCTGCTTTTTCTTTTCCTGCTGATGATAATTATGATTTAGGGCTCCATATTAAACAAGGAAGGGGCTGCAAACACAGTTTGAAATGTTTCATATTGGTGTTTTAATGAAGATCCCATAGATGCTGTCTTCTTCTACCTAAGTTAATGGATTGATTTAGGTAGAGGTTCTGTAAAATGTAGTAGAAAATCTTGTTGCAGTTAGAAAATCCTAGCAAGAGATTGATTTCTATGTAATAAAATTACTTCATTAAATGAAATCCTTATATTTCTTCTGAACTCTTGAGACAGCTACCAAATTTTATAAAAGGCCATTAAATGTAGTGCACAGCTGGCATTGGCCTGCTGGCAGGAAAAATGACTTTCCCCAGCTGAGTTCTCTGAGAGGTCCAAAGCTGCCACAGAACTGAACAAAGCTCTGTGCACCACAAACTACTAAGGGAAACAAAACACTGCACAGGAGCAGGGGCCACTGACCAATAGACTGAGTCCCCCAAAGCAGGTAAAAAAGAGAATGAAACGTTTGAACAAACTTGTTCAGAATTGCCTTTGTCTGCAGCTTCACAGTTATTTCAAGCACACATGCTTTATTTTTGCACAGGAATTGAGAAAAATTATGAAGTTGGTATGCCTAACCAGCCCAAATTCCAAGTTTACAGATCACTATAACTGCGGAAACTGCTGGTCCATCCTTTTATTTTTCAGAGGTAGAGAAGGTGGAGTTTTTTGAGTATCAACGAGGTGAGATTGTGGCAAGTCTTTCTGCTTCCATCATCATGATTTTTTTTCACCATTCCCTTTGCCTCTGCTGTTGTCAGGTGTGCTGCAGTCCTCTTGTCTTGCAGACTGACTGTCTCCTTGCACTCAGAAAACTCAATTCAAGTAGATATCTTGTGAGTCTGCAAAGATAAATCAATTCCAATGTTTTTCATCCTGGGAAAAAGGAAAGTAGAAATCAGTTACACAGTAAGCATGGAGAAGTTCTGACTCATACCTAATTTGATCTAATCTAAAGTTTATTAAGCTCAGAAGAATTTGACTGGTTTCCTTTTAGCTTTATTTCAGAACAATTGTTCGTGGTGCATGCTGCATCCCTGGGCACTTCATCTCTTTTCATCTTTCATCCATTTTTATTTAAGCCTTTGTTTCTCAGTATGGTGTGATGTGTTGATAAAATAAACTACTTATCTTTGTTGAAATTACTCTTTTTGGTATAAAATGTTGGGTATGGTATGGTATGAAATTGCGCATTACCCAGGGGGAAAAATAAAGAGTCCAAGAACTTTGCAAGATTTTAATTAAAACTGAATCATGGCATAAATGAACAGCTAGAAAACAGTCTGAGAAATTCAGTACTATCCAGTTTTCATGTTAGTTCCTTCAGTTATTTAATTCCAGAGAATGTTTGGAGTAGTCAAACAGGAGATTGATAGCAAACTTCTTGTGAAGAAACTGTTTGCTAGGTAATGTTCATGCCCCCATGAGTGCAGTTGCAAAGGAAGCTCAGAGAATATGCAAGCTCCTGGTACAAATAAATTCTTTTCTCAGGGAGGAAAAATACAGAAGATCTATGGGACAGGAGCCATTTGTTCAGGGAATTGATTTCAAAGAAGAGTACCAAAGCTCAATGATGCTCGTTGGAGACAGAACAGGGTAGAGAGATATTTGCCTTCCTGGATTTAGCTTTGCCTCAGCTTTACCTACATATATGAGAAGTTGTTCATTGTTTGCTTGACTTTTGCAATCAGAGGCTGACCATACACCAGATGATTCCTGTGGCTGCAGGTCAACGTAGCCCTCCTGACAGCGGACAGAAGTATATGACCAGAGGAGATCATACATACTGGAAAAACCATTGAACTGAAGTTTAGAAGTTGTTGGTTGTGAGCTGTGACAATGCATCGTGCATTAGTAATGCATCTTAATGTACATATGAGGGGAAATCTTGAAGAAAACCTGCACGAAGCATGTATTCACTACAATGCTGTGAGTAGCTGGTAGAACAGAGTTGAGAATGTAATTTAGCTAGTGAACAGAAAACAGAAGAAAAAGCAAGAAAAGGCCGCACCTAATGTTCAGAGTAAGACTTCTTTTCTCATTGAAATGTGAAGGTGGATTCCCAAATCTTTGTTCCAGATTTTGGCTCTATGACAAGTAAGTATAAAGAGAAGAAAGATGGATGTGACTATAATACACAGGCAAAGCTGTGCGTATCTGATGCGTAAAAAGAATTTGGAATTTTGAGGTCTGCTAAATCAGTTGTGTCTTACTGTAATGTTTTTCTGGTTCATTTGGCCAGAGAGCATGTATTAAATCTATATGACCGTGCACATAGGCAAATATTGATTTTATTAGTAAAGAAATTGAGAAAAATATGTGATGTCCTAGTATCTGGTTATCCAGTTCTAATACACATTCCTTCTTTACTCACACTTCTACATGAATGAAGGTCCCAGTTAATTCATGAAGCCCTTCTGCCCACTCTATAAAGGTTAAGTCCATTCAGCAAAAATTGAAAATGAGAGTTGAATCCTATGAACAATTAAATTCTGCATTTGAAATAATGAATGCATAGTCTCATGCATGTAAATTGTACTGAAATATTAACTTTTTTTAGACAAAAATGAATTTGAAACAAACTTATGGCACTTATTCTGTAGAAAACTTGCAATCAGTGAGAAGTCTGAGTTTATTGAATAAATAATATAACCTTATACCTTAATATTCAATAAATTAATATAGACTTACTTTTGAATAAACAGTAGGATTTTAAAATTTCAACAAAAATTAATTTTATTTATTGTGGACTTGGGTGGGACTATGCTTATTTACTATATAGGGTCATGAAATATTCAGTTTAAATGCACTAAAGAGATCTGTAAGTGCTTCCCGGATTTCCCAACCTTCCAAAATTCCCATGGAAACATTGAATCACCAAGGTTGGAAAACACCTCCAAGATCCAACCATCCACCAATCCCATACCACCAATATTTCCCCACTAAATTGTGTCCCTCGGTACCACATCTAAACGTTTCTTGAACACCTCCAGGGATGGTGATTCCACCACCTTCCTGGGTAGCCTGTTGCAGAGCCTGACCACTCTTTTGGAGAATAAATTTTACTCAATATCCAACCTGAATCAATCTTTCATGATGGATAAGCAAAGGCACATCTTTAATGAATGGCTCCAAATGATTTTTCTGTCACATCAAGATTTATACGGAAAAATGGATTAATAGGAACCTTCTGACAAACTTTTCAGTAATTTATGCTTTTTATATTTAACATTTAATGTAAATTTGATATTGAACAGCAGTTCTGTAGCAGTAGTTTAGCTACTGGACACTAAACAGTGGAGATGTCTGATGCTGAGGGATCTGTTCAGGAGAGCTGTGCTGGATCACATCACTTCATGATTTCCTTAGAAGGAAGTATGAAAAAGCCTTCAGGAACTGCCACCAATGGAGGCAGGCTTCTTTAGCTCCTTCTCACAGCTAGGGAGAATGGTAAGATTTTCCCATGCAGGAATTCATAGGCCTGGGGATAGATCTGACAGTTCTGTAGGAGGGGGTTGCCAGCCTGGATCCTGAGCAACTACTTGCTACAGGTGGCAGGTGAGGGAAGTATGCACGTTTATTCTTCCTAGCCCTGCCAAGTGTGCTGCTGCTCAGGGCAGGCCCAGGGGAAGGCCTGGAAGGAAACATCTGCTCACCGGTCAGTGCCAAGCCATGTGGAGCTGATGGTGGCTTTGTGAGGCATTTGGTGATGCCGTGTGTTCATGCTCATTTCACAGATACTGCTGCTGTCTGTGCTGGGTTTAATATTGGGAGGGATTGAAGGAAAGTACCTTGGGAAGGATTATATGAGGAGAAGACACATAAACCTTTCTTCCTGACTGAACTTTGTTATTTTCACAAATGTGGAACACATTTGGTCTGGCATCCCGTTTGATTTGTTTACTGCTTTTGTGTCCTACATTTGCAGAGGCTTTCCAACTACAGATACTTCTTTCATCTGGCCTGGCTCTGTCTTCTGCACAGAAAGCCCAGTTTAGGTGGGTGGAGTACACGTCCGGGGTGTTTGGGTGGGCCGTCAAGGAACACACTGAACTTTTGGAATAGCCTGGGCTGTACTTTCAGCCCAGCTCAAGTGTAGAAATTCTGGGATTAGTTTGGAAAAAAGATTAGGCAGCATGAAATGTCAGCCCTTACCTTGGTTGCACACAGCTCTTTCTTTATGTCGTCAGTCCATCTATATGCATTATTACAGAACTGTTGAAAATGACTCTGGCTGTGTGTTTTCATAAACCTGTGGTATGGCTCATTTTCAAACATCACTTTTGTTATAAAATTGTGACTCCTGCAGTGACCTGAAACTTGCCATTTTCTGCTTGCATTGTAGATAAAATAAGAACTGGTTTTTCATAGAACCATAATTCCCAGTTTAGTTGGGAAGTATTCCAGTGAAATTGCCTTTTTCCTCTCTCCTGAGCATCTTCTTTTTCTCCATCATTTCTGCTGGCCTTCACCTGTTCAAATATGCTGAGAAATTATAGCCTGGCTCCACTGCCCTTGCCACCAGGCGTATCTGCCAGTGGAATTTGGAGATCTAAAAAAAATTATTTTATTCTGCATGTACTCTGAGACTTGGTGCGTAGACTCATTCTGTAGTCTTTCAGATATGCATTGACCTCACTTAAATGCTCCTGTAACAGTCAAAAAGAAGCCACTTTTTCCCCCAGAAGCAGTTTCCTAACGTGCATTATTGTTGGCAGCATCTGCAGATAAACTTCTTGTAATTGATTTAATAATTTTCAAATAAAAAAATTATGATAGCTGTGGACAGCTATAAATAACAGAAATGAAACACATTATTTGCACAGTGCCTTCACATGCACTTGTTTAGCTCTTTTTGCTGTTAAGTTGAAACATCTGTTTCTATGGAAGTGGAGCATTCCATGCAACAAACACAGCACTGGAAGTGACCCACATATTAAATGACAACATTTGACAAATTCTTGCAGTTGATTACTGGGGAGGAGTAGACTGTGGTTATAATCAGAGTAAACCAAAAAAACGTGTACCTTTATAAACCTAGAGTTTAAATGAAACATCTGTACCAAATCATGTCAGGAAACCAGCACTGTAGCCAACTACCAGACCGTATGATAATGGGGTGTTTTTTACAATCCCTATTTCCATCTCCATCCTCCAAATCAGGTCCAGCCTGTGCCCACTGCCACGAATTCTGCTGGAAAACAATTGGGATAGTGTTAGGCTGCAGTGCATGCTGTCAGCTTGGATACAAATGCCTGTAAAAAGTTAGTGATTCCAACACATCCTGGAAATCATAAACACAGGTAGAAGCTCAGGTAACTACCAGAGTGTGCTGTAGGCTACAGGCTTTTCCGGGTATTTTAACCAAGGCTCACACCTCACACCTTGGTAAGTGTGGATATGCTTCAGTGACTCTGAAATCTGCTTCTTAAGGAAAAGCACTTGTACAGCAAGGATGTGGATATTAGAATAGCAGCAGTGCATAAGCTGTTGATAAGCTGAGAGCACTCAGGCTGACTGAGAAACCCAGGTTTGGTAGCTCACTTAAACATAATTCTTTGGGTCTGTGAAGCTGGTATACAAAAAAATTGAAGCAAGTACAAGGGATTTTGAATGCTTTCCGATGCTTCTTTAATGAGTAAAAATCAAATAAGAACTAATTTAGTCCATCTTTTTACTCAGATTCTTAAGCAGATATTCATTAGTAGTACTTGATTCTTATTATTGCAAAATATTTTCTGAATTAATACTACTAATGAAATAAATACCCATTTTTATAAAATCAGTATTGCAAAATCATTGCACGTAACTTATCCTACATGATGATCTCAATGATGGCTCTGCTTGAGCAGGACTTGGATCAGACGACCTCCAGAGGTCTCTTCCAACCTCAGCCATTCTGTATGATTCTGTATGATTCTGTATGATTCTGTATGATGTTGTAGATGACATTCTATAAAAAAGTCGTTATGATATAGCAATACTCTTTGACCAACATGATTGATGCTCAAGAAAAGTTGAAATACTGCAGTATTTCTTGAGTAACACTTGCAAAATAGCTAGCACGTGGGAAGTTCTCACTAAACAACTAGGTAAGTGCTGTTGGACAGAAACAAAAGGACAGGCTATATGAACTGTTAACAACTAATGAGTTGTGGTCTCAAAATTTATACTCATTGAAGGTGATGAGTGGTGTCCGTCAGGGGTCCATCTTGGGATGTGTGCTCTCCAATATCTTTAGCAATAACATAGGCAGTGGAATCAAGTGCACTCTCAGCAAGTTTGCAGACAATATCAAGCTGAATGGTGCAGTTGATACGACAAAAGGAAGAGAAGCCATCCAAAGGGACCTGGGTGAGCTTGAGAAGTTGGCCCATGTGAACTTAATGAGGTTCAACAAGGCCAAGTGTAAGGTGTTGCATCTGGGTTGGGGCAATCCCAAATATGTGTACAGACTGGGAGAACTCTTGAGAGCAGCCATATGGAGAAGGATTTGGGGTTTCTGGTAGACAAAAAGCTGGACCATGTGTCAGCAATCTGCACTTGCAGCCCAGAAGCCCAAAAGTATCTTGGGCTGCTCCAAAAGAGTGGTCAAGAGAGGTGATTGTGCCCCTCTGCTCTGTCCTTGTAAGGTGCAATCTGGAGTACTGCATCCAGGTCATCCAAGCAGAGGATGAATACTGAGCTGTGGAGTGTGTCCAGACAAGGGCACAGTAATGCTCAGAAGGCTGAAACACATCTTCTATATCTTTCAGGTTTCAGATTAAAGAAGGTAGATTTAAGTTAGATATTAGGAGAAAATTCTTTACTCAGAGAGTGGTGAGGCACTGACCTAAATTACCCAGGGAAGCTGTGGATGCTCCATTACTGGAGGAAATCAAGGCCAGGTTGAATCTGATCTGGTGGTGGCGATGCTGCCCGTGGCAGGGGGGTTGGAAATGGATGATCTTTAAAGTCTCATCCAACCCAAGCCATTCTGTGGTTCTTTAACTTTCCTAAAATGCTACAATAATCAGATTATGTCATTACTTAGAGCTAACCTTACAGAGCATTATGGCAATGAAGATTTATGTCTGACAGGTTCTTATTTAAGAACAATGAATAATTTTTTAAGATAAATAACAGGTTTTACAATAAGGATGTAGTAAAAGTCTGTAGAGGATTCATTTGTAACACAATTTTGATGAATTTGGGTTATCAAATATATTTTTGTTCTCAACTTTCTATTTGAATATGCAAACAGTGTACAAGAAGCTTAAATGCTTAGATAAAAACATAGAAATTGTGACTGGTAGGTTCTGAATTCAAGAATAAAAAGAGAAAAGTGGAAAAGCCGTGTAACCAGTGTGCTTAAATACACAAGAAAATCTGAAATAAAAAACTGAATTGGTTTAAGATAAACACAAAAGGGGAAAAAATAGCTAAAGCTCAAAGGACTGAGAAACACAAGAGCATCTTTGGTCTAAACATTTTATTAAACTTTTTCATAGATTTATAAGTGTTATTGTCACAAGAGACTATTAGATCATCTGGCCTGACTTGATCTTGTATAAAAGCAATGTATAGTGAGTCCTCTGAGAGGGCTCTTCCTCAATTTATTTGATACTGTATAACTAATAAACTACAATGCTATTACACAAAATGAAATAATTTGTCAAACAGAGTATTAAACAATTTTCAGAATATACCTCTTGAATAGCCTTTTTGATGACGTTTATTTGAAAGACCAATTAAAAACTTAATTCCTAGTATTTATCTGAATTTCAGCTCAAGTTGTCTGCTGCTGTTGTTGTAACATCTGACATATATAGGAATAAAACCACTTGAACAGGGCCATCTAAATTTCCCTTATTTTTTTGGCATCTTTCAGCGTCAGGCCATCAGTATATGCTCCAGTATATTACTTTCTGAGTCATTTGTAATGGCACAGATGTACTGTTTTATAAAGCTGAAAAAGTATCTCAGAACCTGCCAACATCAGTGTCTAATTTCTGAAGACTAACCTTCTGGTTTGGAAAATTTTTACAATGGTTGTATGTCTGACTAATTAAAGTTGTCAGCTTAGTCTGCCTCATCAAATACATTACTTACTAAAATTCTACTTATATGTAGGAAGCGTGTTGGTAATTGGCAAAATCATTCCAAATTATATATAAAAACAGTTTCAGGGATTTTTTTTACACCATGATGTGAAGGTTGCAAGTTACAAACTCTGCTTCATTGCTCATGCGTAGAACTTTATATACTGCAAATAATAGCTAAGTTAAAAATAGTGGGTATTTTCATAGAGTCATAGAATCATAGAATGGCCTGGGTTGAAAAGGGTCACAATGATCACCCAGTTTCAACCCCCTGCTGTGTGCAGGGTCGCCAACCACCAGACCAGGCTGCCCAGAGCCACATCCAGCCTGGCCTTGAATGCCTCCAGGGATGGGGCATCCACAACCTCCTTGGGCAACCTGTTCCAGTGTGTCACCACCCTCTGTGTGGAAAAATTTCCTCCTAATGCCTAGCCTAAACCTCCCTGTTTCAGTTTAAAACCATCCCCCCTTGTCCTATCACTATCCACCCTTGTAAACAGCCGTTCCCCCTCCTGTTTATAAGCTCTCTTCAACTACTGGAAGACCACAATTTAGGTCTCCCTGGAGCCTTCTCTTCTTCAAGCTAAACAAGCCCAGCTCCCTCAGCCTTTCCTCATAGGAGAGGTGCTCCAGCCCTCTAATCATCTTAGTGGCCCTCCTCTGGATCTGTTCCAAGTTTAACAATTTTAAAGAAGTTAATAGACCGGATAAATTCCAGAAGACCTCTTTTCATATATGTTAGGCAGGTAGAGTTATTCTCCCAGTAAATCATGCTACAACTTAGCATCATCATTTTCAGGGCTGTATCAGATTATACTCACTCCAGAGAAACTCTGAATTTTTTAAGAGAATGACTGCTACCATTTTGGATTTTTCTTCTCATATCATGTACAATTATTTCACTTTATTTTGCCATTTCTATGTCGTATGGAATCCTGTCTCTATGGCATGACAGTTGAAAGTCTGCAGCACAAACTTGACAGCTGTTCTGAAGCGAAGACTTGATGCGTGCTGCATCTGGAGGTGCTGAGGTTTGAGTTCAGACAGTGGAAAAGTCCAATTTCTCTTTTGGGATGACTGGGATAGATTTACTATATCTAAGCTATACTATTCAGGAAGGGGACTCCATAAGGATCTACTCAGGCAGATGCCTTTGCAAAATCAAAGCCAAACATTCTATGGCACATTTTGGGATACTACAAAATAAGTTAAGTAAAAACAAGCTAAATATTCAGTTAGAGGACTCATGGAAATTGCCTATGCTATTCTCAAATGGGAGCCAAAAGGTACACATTTCCTGTTCAATTTTTCTTCTGATTTTTAAAATATGTTTTTGTTTAATTACTGTATTTCTTTGTGAAATTGGATCCCAAATTCATAGCAGACTTTATGGATGTCTGGAGATTTGCTAAAATTGTAATAACATTAATCTCAATAAATTCAAGCCTCCTTAATTAAGATGAGGTCTGTCTTAAAGAAGGAACATGGAAGTGAAGAGTTGGTTTTTTTTTAAACTTGATCCATTAAGATTTTTCATCTGGGATAATGATGATCCTTTATTAATGATTTACTGTCCTCTCCAGTTAAACGCTATTACTTCAAACATTCGTATCACCTAAAACCAGTATGTCCTTATAGTTACAAGAAAGCTTTAATTTTATGGACTTACCAATTCTTTATAATGAAGTGCCATACAAAAATACAGTTGTTTTTGCTTTATTTCACTGGCTGGAAAGATCACTAGCTTGATCACTGGAATTTTCTTGATTTTTTTCTAAGGCTCTGCAAGTATTTTCATCCTTCTGGATGGTGTTTCCAGTGAACTGAGCACCAGCTAGGAGTCCTGAACACATCGCTGAAGAAAGGCTGCAGCCAGTGAGCAGCACAGGATCTCCTCTTTCCACACTTATCCCTCTCCAAGGATGTGTTGTATCACTTAACAGAAGCTTGACTTAAAAGTGTTACTTGGGGCTGGAAGGAGCATTCCCAACCTCAGCCCAGTTCCACTCTCTTTTGCTGTGAAGGAGCTGGCAAGGCACTGAGATGTGCTGTTTCTCTCCAACACCCAAGCATCAGTGCCTGAAACAGTGAAGGTTCTGGAAGTGAGATCAGAACGTTTGTGAAAGGACTCAGCATTGTGGTGAGAGTCAGCAGGTCAGGTTGGTGGTTGGACTTCAGAGAATCATAGAATCACAGAATGGCCCAGGTTGGAACCTGGTCCTCGAGGATCATCAACCTCAACCCCCCACTGCAGACAGGGCCACCAACCTCCCCATTTAATACTAGACCAGGCTGCCCAGGGCCCCATCCAACCTTGCCTTGGACACCTCCAGGGAGGCATCCATAACTTCTCTGGGCAGCCTGTTCCAGCACCTCACCATTCTCTTGGTAAAGAACTTCCCCCCAATATCCAACCTAAATCTTACCTCCTTCAACCTAAAACCATTTCCCCTTGTCCTGCTATTATCTATCCTTTCAAAGAGTTGATTTGCCTCCTGTTTGTAGGCTCCCTTTAGGCACTGCAAGGCTGCAATGAGGTCACCCCGCAGTCTTCTCTTCTCCAGGCTGAACAAGCCCAGCTCCCTCAGCCTGTGTTCGTAGGGTAGGAGCCCAGCCCTCTGATCATCTTTGTGGCTCTCCTCTGGACTCTCTCCAACAACTCCCTGTACAAGAAACTGGGGGCCCCAGACCTGGGTGCAGTACTCCAGATGGGGCCTCACAAGGGCAAAGTAGAGAGGGGCAATCACCTCAGTATTCCTGCTGGCCACCCCTCTTGGTGACTTGGTGATATGGAAGGGTTTTTCCAACCTTAACGACTTTATGACTTGGCAAAGCCAATTGCAGACCTTCTTGGGATGCTCTTGGATGCTATGGTGATGGTTAATATAGAAACCCAGACTTGTCTTAAGTCCGGTACTTCAAATGATGATTGCTACTAACTGCTTCATTCTGTAGCTGTACCTGATCAGATTCCAGTTCAAGCATTGCCTCATGCTTGTTGTTCACTTCCAGTTTCAAGTCTATATTTTCATTTGATGTCACTGGCATTGGAGATTCAGAAATCTTTCCCAAAATCAGTCAACTGAGAATAAGGTAGTCATCCACATAAACTTCCACTCTGGTTGTGTTTCAAAACATTCAGAACCTAAGACAATCTTACAACACTGCAGCCCTTTGTTGAAGACCCTATAACTCATAGAAGTACAAAATGTGTTTGTATTTTCTGGGCAAAATTCTATCCAAATCGTTCCAGTCCAGAGGAACGTGCAACCTCAACAGAAAGACTTTCTCCATTTGAAATGAAATACTAGGATTGCTGTCGATGTACTCACTTTCCCCAGGCAAGCTCCATCTTCATATGGTTTTAATTGGGTTCTGACACTCCGTCTAATCAATCCATATTAAAGAAATGGCAAAGGAAGAACTTGAGTTTAGTTTTGTGTATTTTAAAATTGCATATTTAAAGGATTTGAGTATCAGCCACAGAGTGATTTTACATTTAGTGGAGCTGCTGGTAGGAAAAGAAAATCGAGAAAATCTCAAAGCTGCTCAGTCAGCTTCACTCACAGCACATCTTAAGTAGAAAAACCTTGTTTATCATAAATTTGATATTATGCATTATATGGGAACCCACTGTATTCCTGGCATGTTATTTTTAAGAACTGTTGCTTCTTAAAATCAGAAATGTCATGGAAGTTTCCTAACTACTGTTTTACCCTTATGAAATGTTCATTTTCTGCTTTCTCTCATGATAGAAAGACTAAGAGCCCTTCAGACTTCTAGAAGCCAGAGAGGTTTTACTTGAAGAACCGATGGCCAAGTGACAGTTGGGTGGCCTGAAGTCTATTCAGCACCCAGACGATAGATTGTTTCTAGAGCCTCTGTGGTTGGATTTGAATCTCATCTTTTTATTCTGAATGCTAAATCATTATTATATATTATTCAGGAATCAAAAGAGTTATCTTTAGTATGATAAAATAATATGATGAAAGCCTGAATTATAATTTCCTTGTCATTTAATATATAGTTCTGTACATTTTTAATCATTTATACTTTGTGCGCTCACATGTACACTTATTTGTGGCAATCAGACAGCTTCAGAACTATTCTTTCTATCTACCTATTCTTTCTATCAATTCTATTCTTTCAGAACTATTCATCATAAACCTCCTACATACCCACAAAGTAACTAAATTTTTTGTATTTTGTGTTACTTGGATAATTCTTTTCTGTGTGGATATGCTCCTTTCCCTTTACTCATGAAACCAAATAACTGGAGCACAATTGAAAAGAAAATTCCTTAGTTCTCTTGTTTGAAGTATATTCACCTCTCTCAGAAGCTGTAATGGCCCTTACCAAAATTAAGTCAAGCGGTTACAAAGCTTGTCAAACATCTACCATTTTAACGTTAATTTAAAGGAAAATTTATGTCAGATTGAACAGATAACATCATGATTTGTCAGTCAACTCAGACTCACTTTAGTACTGAAGGCGCTGTCTTGCAAGTGCTGAGCAATCACCTGTTTTGAAGTTCCCATACTTGACTGATCATCCTGAATCAGTTCAGGAACCAAGAATGCCTCCACTATGCCTGACGTTCGTACACCACAGCGTAACACCTCTGTCTCTGTAAAAAAAAGAAAAAGGAAACTTATCCTCTCTTAGACTCTCTCCTGATGCTGCTTGAGTCTTTCTGTCTGGTGATAACTTTTCTTTTGTAAAAACAGTGGGTAGAAGGAGAGCGGATCAGTACAGACGCTCAGATCACCAGTATTTACAAACTTACACACACCAAAATCAGTTGTAAGAAATACAACTGGAGCTAGCAGAGAGAAAGCTGTTCACCTGGCTGTTCCACTCCAAACATTTTAAAGCACTGTTGGTTTTACTCTCTTTTACTCGATACTGTCTACAGTGTAGACCCAAAACTAACAATCCCCTAATTAATCCCTTCACTGTAGCTTCCAGGGAGCCAGCTGCCATTTCTGCCACTGAGTCATTGGCATTAGGCTTTATTAAGTTTGAGTACACGTGATGCCTGGCTTGGTGTAGTCACATCTGTGTCATGAAAATTAATGAAAAAGTATTTTTAGATCATTTATTGATTCACTTACTTAACTTATTCACACATTTAAACTCCTTTCATCTTTCATGTGCTGTGTCATTTTCCCTGATTACAAAGAGTGAACCAGCATGGCAGACATACTCAGCTCAGTCTTTGGCTCTGATTTCACAAGGTTATCTCTCAGGGCAGGTCATTACGTGGTACCTTATCCTGAATAAGGGACTTAGATACTGTAAGCCCTTCCCAGCCATCCCAACAGAGAATTTGTACTTTTCCACTGTCTGTACTCCAGCACCACCAGATGTAGCATCCGTCAGATTCTTAGTTTCAAAACAGCTGTCAGCAGCGTGTGCGAGAATCTTCATGCCCTGGCATGGAAATTGTATTTCACATGACATACAAGTGGCAACATCAAATCGAAGGGATAATGGCAGACAGTGCTCCAAAAATATCTGGTGGATTGGTGGAAGAATAAACCAGATCACAGGCATCTTGAGTGGCACTCTTTTCTATTTACCAACTCAACTGAAGTACTTACGTGCAGTATTGTCTCCCCCCACAAATGTATTTCCCCCCTCTCATAATTTTGGCATTGTTATAGAATACTTTCCTCTCAGGTCTGGTATCAGATTATGTTTATTCTTTCAATTCCACTTGCAGAAATTGTATCCAGGGTGGAGTTATTTCTTCAATCATCTACTGAAATCAGCTTCTTTCTGCCTTCCCAGAAACCTACCACGTTGTTTAGAATAGTCACACTGAGATAACCTAGCTCAGTTGTTACACAGCAGGATGGAGACATTTACCACCCAAGGTGTGCAGTTCCAGAACATCCTTCCAGCCGAAGTAGAAACAAACAACTGTATCAGGTCTACAAAATGCCTTGCTGCTGAGCAGGAGTTACCTTCAGTGAGGTTACTTAAGGAGCTCCTTTGGGGTGCATTTGCTGTGTTCCTGTGTTCATTCTTTGTGTAGTTCCTCAAGAGCAGAGTCTGTCCTCGTACTAAAATTCATTTCTGTTAGGCATATGGGTATTGACTTTCTTGTCCAAAACAGAGTGGATGTGCCAAGCTTTCTTCCTAGACAGTTTTTGTTTTGTTTTGTCTGTATAGGTTATGTCTCACCTATATAGAGGGGTCCTCTGATGCCTTGCTGAATATCCTGCAAGTCCTGTGCCGTGTGAATTGAAAATTATTTTGTAGGCTCAGGTTGTGGAAACATGAACCAAATGTCTGGTGATGAACGTGATGGCGCTTGAAGTCCTGCAGAGAGCAGCCACTCATACAGCTCTCCTTGGTATTAGTCTCCTGCTTTGTACTTCTTACGTGCTGTGGGTAGTCTGGTTTCAGTCTATTGTTCCTCTCCCCCTCACTGCTCTTTCAATGGCAATCAGAAGCCAGTCAGCTGCCCCATTCTCCTTCAGATTGGTTACTTTGGCAGGTAGCAGAGTAACATGGTTATGCAAGAGGCCAAGGGGCTCCCTTTTTCTGGTCTTAATTCTGCTTAAGAATTCAAAGACTTATTTTACAGCCACAGAAAGCAATAGAAAAAAATCTTCTCCTTCATGTACTAGAGTTGATACTTCTTATCTACAAAGCCTGTAAGACATGGCACAGCCTACCACACCTCTTCGGTGGCTTACCCCTGTTGAATCTTCTCTATGTGCACAGCATAACAGGTAAAGTTTGCATGGTTCTGTGCAACACCATTTCAATGTACTTTCCTTAGGCTGAATGCTCTGGGAGGCAGAAACTGAGGCCAGGATCTGCATTTTGGCAAAGCTATCTATGAGAGCTCTTGAGATCACTGTACAGAGAGCCAAGCCTCACACCAGAGGTGCAAAATCTGCTTATGGTTCTGACGTGTTCACTGTGGCCACAGAGAGCAGAGAGTTTGAAGAATTGCTTCCCAGTGAAACACTTAGAAACAAGAAAAATGCTATTCTCAATAGAGGGATCAAGTGCGTCCTTACGAGGGGATTCAAGACAACTTTAAGAATGGCTAGAAAAGCATACTCATAAACAAGTGTTGAAGATGTCCTGTATGGCAATTGCCAGCTTTCTTACTAGATGTACCCTTCTCCAGCAATATTCTCCTGAAGGAAGCAGCAACAGGTTCAGAATAATCTACTGACCAGTTTCCAACATTCTTTAATATAATTTTTGAACAGGATAGACAAGTTTATGGCCCAATATAACCCGACGTGGCTGCATTGCCCAACACAGTCTGATTCTATCCCATCAAATACTTTATTTTAGGATCCAATATATAAAAATGCTCTGTTATAGCTGCCAGTGGGAGTTGTTATTTTATGATTGCTGGTTGTATTCACTTTGAAAAAATATCTTAAGAAGATGAATGCCTAAGATAGTTCTGCTGCAGCTGATGGATTTTTGACAGAGTTCCTGAGAACAGAGGGAGGGCCATTTCAGGCCATGGGCCAAAAAATGCTTTATTCCCTAAAAATCAGAATAAGAATGGGGAGTAGCAGCAGACAAAATGAGCATACACTGAGAAAAGTGCTTTAAAACACTTTCTGTAATGTGTATGTTTCTGCACATTGCATACAATTCTGTAATGAACTGTTTTCTTAGATAGGCCTACTGTGAAAAATTTGCACTTCTTTATCCTTTTTTTTTCCCCTGAGAAGAGCTTTACATATATTTTAAACAGTGATAAATGGCTCAGTTGCCATAATGCCTTAGTCTTGATTGACTGCTATGTATATTGTACATGGTATGTTACATGCCATTTTCTAACACTTGTTTCCTGTTATTAGTCAAACTTCATTTCATCCAGAACAATGGCTGAATTGCCAGATGAAAGGTGAGGATTCTGGTGAAAAGGCCAAACCAGTCATGTTTTTGTGTCATTGATAATCAGGACAAAATTAATTTTGCATGCTAATTAGCTAACGTGAAATAAGGGAAGCCCGTGGGGGACATTTCATTAATCAATATTTCTGTTTTCATGCTAGCAAGCTTTTCTAATGTTTAGAAAATAAATTCCATCTGATCTTCTACATGGACTGCAGGGAAATGACAAAGGATAACACCTGGACCTCTTCTCTCTTTCTTGCTGGCAGGCAGTGTGAAACAACATTTGGACTTGAGATCGTGAAAGGTGCTGTCAGAAACGTTCTTCAGAGCTATGGAAAAACACCAGGTAGAGGATTAGCTTGAACACAAAAATAAATTTTAGCTACTTATCTTAAAGTTTTAGCTCCTTTATAAAGCAGTAGGTGACATGAGTCCAGTTAGAAACAATTAATCGCAATGTTCTTGCCTGATACGGTGACTGTCACATACACACAAACATGGCTGCTTGCTTAGAGGATGCTGGGAAGATGGCACAGAACAAGTACGTCTACCAAGTGGCACAGGTGACAGAAAGATTAAGTGTATGTCTGTGCCATACTCAGAGTGACCTTGCCTGTGATGGCTCTGGTCTGATGACACTTCTGGTCGTTGTGGTGTCACGGTCACATTCAGTGTCATCATCTTGCACACAACAGTGAACTATTCACAGAAGTCATAGCAGACTGAAAACTATGTGTGAGTTGAAGGATGTTGAAAAGTAAAAGAATAAATCAGACCCTATGGAACTGGACAGACTTCATTCACTCATGCTGGAATCAGCTCTTGTAACAGGTAAAGGCATTGCAGGACGCCTTTTTAAGAGCTGCCTAAGCGCAGGCATCTCAGGGAGTGCAGCAACACGTGCCACTACATAAGGGTTAATGCAATTTGGCGCAGCCAAGGCGGTAACTGCAGACGAGGACAATTAGACTGTGGATGCTGATGGAGTTATTCCTTTCCTGGGGTGTGCTGGAAGTCACAAGGCCAAAGGCCAAGTGACTTCACTCTTCTCAGAAGAGGCCATGACACATATCCTGGAATGTCACACTGAAATTGCAAAAACATCAGACATGGACTGAAGCTCTCTACAGACACCACTGTGAGCTCTCGGACATTTCTCTCTTCCGATCACTGATTTAATAACCTGGCACACCTCTTGGAGCTATTAGAGATAAGTACTCAGCTATTACTTGTAGATCACGCCAATACTATCGTGTAGTTTCATGTCTTACTACAGCTTTCTTAGGCCACCAAAGCAGGCTTTTTTTGACCTGGTCAGACAATTCTGAGTGCTAGACTGTTTCTTGATACCTTGATAAACACACTCGTCTCTTTACCTGAAGGAGGATCATTTCTCAGAACTGATGTTATTAGGATTAAGTTACAGAAAAACTGCCGTCCATATGTGCTATGCAAAGTAAGCGAAGCCAAACACAGCCCAAACTGTAATAATATCAGAAGAGCAATAATTTGAAATGAGGTGGCTTGTTACAAACTGCAGTCTGTTTGGAAAAGAACTCCTTTTCCTCAGCCCTGGAAGTTCAAAGGCTCAATTGGTTACAGTTTGTACAGTGCTGTGAGTTCCTCACATAGTGCTCTGAAAGTGGCAGGATTATCTCATTTGTCATCACAAAATGATATATCTGAAAATGAAAATGAGTAACCAGTGTCAAACCTAAGATGGCCACTTACGAGCTTGCGTATAAGTTGCAATGAGTATATAGTTGTGTATTTCATAAAGATTTTGATTTTCAATGAAAAGAAAGTACTGCACCGTTAGCAGAGTTGCACCACTTTGTACCAATACCACAGAATCACAGAATGGCCTGGGTTGGAAAGGACCTCAAGGTTCATGAAGATCCAACTCCTCCTCCACATGCAGGGCCATCAACCTCCCCATTTAATACTAGACCAGGCTGCCCAGGGCCCCATCCAACCTGGCATTGAACAAATCCAGGGACGGGGCATCCACAACCTCTTTGGGCAGCCTGTTCCAGCAACTCACCACTCTCTCTGTAAAGAGCTTCCCCTTGACAATAGAGGAGGATGCCCATTTGATCTTTTTACTAAAATGACACACTTCCTTGTGAATTCTAAATCTGACCACTGCCAGGAATAATAAATGCATTCTGTGATTTGTTTTTCCAAAGTCTTTCTGTCAGTAGCATGACAACCACAGTACACAAAGCACTTGATCAGGTTATTACTGAGAATGTAATGCATATGTATCTCCATGGGAAATAGGGAAATAAAGAAAAAAGGAATGTGGAAGAGTACAAAGCTCCATGAAATCCAGGAGGATCTTCATTATAATAAGTGATCAGCTCCAGAAAACACTGCAGTCCATGCAGATGTGGAGGTCTCCATAGGCTAAGTTTTTGCATTTTTTGTTGTAAAATTTTAATAGAAACATACAGCCTGAATATTCTTCTGATTAATAGACTAGTTCGTATAAAGCCAATTTCTATTCTACCTGTATACTCCTTTGCTGGGGAGTACCCTGAAGCTACAGCCAACCTTATTCTAGAAGGCTGCTCTGTGGAGGACAGGCAGCTCCTACATGGGAAAAGTCCCTATGAAGGTGTGCTGCAAATCCCAGGGCCCTCTGCATCTGTAGCTTCACCCATGTGAGGGCTCAGCACTGGGGTGCTGGGTACCAGCCATGGGAATGGGAGCATCTTCCTGGCTGAATGGCGCGAAGGAAACCCTCACTGGGAAAGTATTCCATAGTTCTGAGGGCTCTGTTTTTGTATAGTTGTATATCGTGTACATTCTTCAGAAATACAATCACATATAAGCAGAATTAGAATGGTCTCTTTCGGGGTTTTGCAGACCTTGATGCTGTGTGGGATGGATTGGAAAAATAAGGTGACACAATTATCTGCAAATGTTCACCCAGAAGGAAAGTATCAGCAAGTTTGCTGGAAAACAACGTTCCCCTAAATACAACAGCATTTGTTTCACCTTGCTACTGAAACAGGAGCCTACAAGAGAGGGACTAAGAAGAATCCTCAACTCCTGCAGGCTGCTCTGCTTCTGTGATTTCAGCACAAATATAAGGCAGCTGAGGTTCCCAGATGGGCCTTTTCCCCTGCTCTGCTACTGAGTTTGAGTATTGTCAATGAGTACTGACATTCTCAATTTATTAATTTATGAAGAAATGGCTGCAGCTGTGTTGACCACCTTGCACTGCTGTTTGCAGGATTAAGCAGCAGTTGGTAAAATATTCAAACATCATAGTGGAATAAAGCACTAATAGTCTGGGGCAGTTTTCCTGTGGTATGAAAACGAGCATGTTAATGCTTCTGCTTCAAATCAGCCTGCCAGTTAAAATGAAAAGAATGTGCCATCCTTCCTCTTAAGACAGTCAAATGTATTCACCTCTGCTTAGAGAAAAGAAGCATGAAATAACCATAAATTGCTTCAGCAAATTACAGTCTAGACTTGCTGATTTGTTTTAACAACATGAGATATCAAACCCATATGCAAGCATTATTGTAAACTGCTGTTTCTAAATGTCTGTAAACGTATTGTCCTGTAGACTGAGTATCACTGCAGCCAAGTAATTACTTAGATTTAATATGGAATTTGTAACAGGAAAGGAGTATTCACTGTGTCACTTACAGCAGTCTGGTTTTTCTCCTCTCCTGACATCTTTAGACAGAGGGTCTGGGTCATCACTATCATTTGACAGAAATGGAGCTCGCAGAAGATGAGAAAGCTGCTTGTGGTTAGGTAACACCAACACAGACAATGAGCTGTGCACCTCCAAGAGGAAAATGAAACAGGAGTCAGGCTGCATTTAATTTTTAATGATTTTTGGTGGTTTTCCAAGTTTATCTTTATAATTCGTAGTACCCACAAGATGCACTCATTTCCTTCAGAACAGCAGCTATGGAAGGCAGGGAGGATTACCCTTAAGGTTTTCCCACAACAGAGCTTAGCCTATTTCTAGATGATGGTAAAAGCTATCGGTGGCTACAAGTGATTTCTTTCCTTTGGTAGCACACAGTGTTCAGCCAAGTACACGCACAGCACATACATTGCAATCACAAGTTCAGAACAATTCCCACTGAAAACAAGATGTGCCTGCAATTTTAGCTTTTGGACCACGTGGTTTTACAAACCCCATCTTTATAAAACAGATTGGTAGAGATTTTCAAACCTAGGAATCTAAAGCTTACAGCACCTAGTTGGATTGTAACTGTGACAGTGGCTTCTTTGACTGGGTCTTAATGGTTGTATTGCTGGCAAGTTAATTTTGGAAACAAGGATTCCTAAATGTATAGAGTAATTGCCATGATTAATTTCTGTAGTGAATTACTGGCTCATAGAGTTCAAAGATGTATAAGCAGTGAAGTAAAGGCAAAACCCAACCAAAACGGCTGTCACAGAGAAATGTCACACAATGAAAAATCGTGAGTTTCCCATTATTTCCCTAAAAGTGAAATATTGCAAAAGTGCATTGTACATGTGGAAAACAACATTAAACCACCTGCCACACACTTCCCGTGCAGCGTCATAGATTTCGAACGTGTTGCTCTCCTGGAATGCACGTGCAGAATGAAGAGGATAGGGTGATGCTGTAACCATGCTGTGCCTTGGCTGCACAGAACCACCTCTCAAAACGCTCCCTGTGTGCACTTAGACCCTCTCCCATAAGAAAAAGTAGCCAATTTTTCAGATCAACTTGTTTTGAGCATTGTAATAAGACTTTCGCATTATTTTTGATACAATTGCTTTTTCAGTTTCAGCTTTATCCATCTCAGCAGATAAATAATGTATGCCCTTCCCGTTTCCTATGTGAGATGATGAGTGAGGAGGTGCTTTTTGACAGATGTCCAGCAAGTATTTTCAGAAGGGATTTTTCAGTCAAATGTAGCCGTTACAGCTGTCTAGTCAATTTAGCAGTGGCATCTCAGTTTTCAAACTTCAGCCAAGTTTCCCCATAGCTGTGACTAAACAAGTTCAGTTAGAACTGCATGAAGGGACATAACAGCTCTTTTTCTCTGCTTAGAATTACTCCAACGCAATTTTTTTTTTTTTGCCTTCAGAAAATGCAAAAGCTACGTTGCCACATGAGAAGGAAAAAAACTCGAGAAGTTTTGATAGTCTGAAGAATGTAAGATGAAGATAACATTCATATTTGAGTACAGCATAGATCCTAAGATCTTTGCCTAGAATTACCGCAGGAATTTAGGTATATAACTTCTTTTGGCATCGCAGATTCCTCTCGTTCAGAAACAAAAGGCATTCATACTACTGAAAAAAGATGAAAAATGAGAAGAGTAAGAAGATATTAATGGGATATGACGCATACAATCTAGATTACTAAACTTTTAGTACAAAATGTTAAGTTTCAGTTAAGTTGCTAAGAGTTCCTACCATTAACCATACATGAAAACACAAGCAGGAAATCCAGAAGCATTGCAAAACAAGAGCTACATATGTTTCATTTACCACCTCAAGCAGCCTAAGCTGTAAATTTTTAAGGAATTTAAAGATTCCTTCATTTTAAAGTTCTGAAAAGTTTCTTGCCTACTAGCAGGAAGTTGTGATTTCTTCACTACAGCAGTGAATATCAACTATTTCATGAGGTCATACTTTCTTGTTTGTCATTTGATAGCAAAATATTTTAACTGAGCTGTCAGTAAGTATAAACCAAAATAAATACTAAGCTGACTAAAATGAAAGACGATACTGAAGCTAATGATAAATTCTGTTCTTCAGTAGAAACTTTTTCCTTCATTCTGATTTTCAGAAGTAAAATATTAGTAAATTATGAACTACTCAGAAAAGAAGTGATCCCGTTACGATGCTTTATATATGGTGAGGTTCTCAGTAGCTACTTTTTTGACAACTTTTGCACATCTTTATTTCAGAAATAATGGAATAAGCTTTTGTTCTTTTCCACATAATGACCCTTGGGTTTTTACCAGTGATACCTTTGAGAGGAATGTTGTGGTTGAAATTTGCAGTTGCTTTACTAATCCATCTCTGGTACTCATTGTAGAACTACTGTGCAATTGAGGGAAAGACAGTAACAACTATTATTTTAGCAGTCATCTATTTGCAAAGGAAAGTGCTGATGACTAAATAATTTGTTGCACATGTACTGATCCAGATTCTGCTTGTCTTTTGCAATCAAAGCTCTCCTTGATACCTCTTCAACTGAGACTACAAGCATAGCCAATTCATTCCCCAAACACTGAAGGCCAAGTTTTTCTGTTTTTCTAGAAATGAGTACTTTCCTACCCATTGAGTATACATGTAATCACTCTGGCAATAATACGTAGGATTGTCACAGAGTAAAAATCTATTCTAAGAAAGTGAGCATCTGAACGGCAGTACCCACATGCATGAGCTTGTTTTACATTACCAAGGATGTACATATAACCCTCTAAGTTCTCACTACAAGGAGTCTTCAACCAAGAAGCTTTCACGCCATCACAAATGGGTTTGAGTTACTCAGTATTCATTCACTAGCAGAAACTCCACTCCAGAAGTATAATGAAGATTTTTCTCTCCCGGTGTCCTGATGGTTGGTATTATATCTGGGGGTTATGCAGACATTACCTCTCACTTCAGTCACTGTGATGCCATTTCTTTAAAAGGTATTCAGATCGTAAATAATAGAATCACAGAATATCTTGATGTAGAAGGAACTAACGAGGATCATTCAGTCCAGCTCTACACACAGGACCACCCAACACTCAGTATTTCTGAGAGCACTATTCAGATGCTTCTTGAACTCTGTCAGGCTTGGTGCTGCAACCACTGCCCTGAGGAGCCAGTTCCAGTGCCTGACAACCCCCTGTTGAAGAAAATCTTCCTAACACCAAACCCAACCCTACCTTGATGCAATTCCATGCCGTTCCATTGGATCGTGTTGCTGTCACCAGAGAGCAGAGTTCAGTGCTGCCCCTCCGCTCCCTACGAGGAGCTGCAGCCACTATCAGGCCTCCCCTCAGCTCCTCTGGACTTCACAAACAAACCAAATGACTTCAGCTGCTCCTCATGCATCTTGCCCTCTAGACCCTTCCCCTTCTTTGTAGCCCTCCTTTGAATGCTCTCTAATAGTTTTATGTCCTTTCTATATTGTGGTGTCCAAAACTTTGCACAATACTCAAGGTGAGGCCATACCAGCACAGAGCAGGGTGGGACAATCCCCTCCCTCACCCAGTGGCAGTGCTAGGCCTGATGCTCCCCAGACTTCGGCTGGCTCTTTTGTCAGATGCTTTTGACTCATGTTTAACTTGCTGTCAACCAATTCCTTTCCACAAGGCTACTCCCAGCCTCTCATCCCCCTACCTGTGCATTTATCCAAGTTTGTCCCATTCTGGGGCAGAATTCAGCTCTTGTTCTTGTTCAACTTCATGAAGTCTTGTTGAACACTAACACATCACTTGGTGTTTTGTCAAGATTTCTCTGCAAGGCCTCTCTATCCTCAAGAGAAGTAACATCTCCCAATTCAGTGTCGCCCACAACCTTAGTATACCTTCAAGTTCTGTGTCTGAGTCATTGATGAAAATATTGAAGAGAACTGGCCCTAAAATGGAACTCTGCTAGTGACTGGCTGCCAGTTTGATGTAACCCCATTTGCTATAACCCTGTGAGTCCAACTACTGGCCAATTTTTCACTCATGTTGTTATGTTTTTGTCTAGCTATTGCCGGACATTTTGTCAAGAAGGATGCTGTGAGAAACACAGGAAATGTCAATACAGAGTAGTTTCTTCCACTTGACAGGGACTGTTAGAATGTGTATATTCAGTGATTTTTTTCTTGCCTGCAAAACTATGCTAAAGACATATGCACAGTTTCCTTCAGTTTCCACAGTAAGCAATTTCAGCACGTAATCCGTGTTCCTCTCTGGTCAAAGTTTCCATCTGCAACTTACTTTCAGGAGCTGGAAGACAAGCAGTTGTGTTGCAAGGAAGGGCTGTTGACGTCAAAGCTGTGTCTGAGGCAGGTCTGGTGTGCAGCTTGAGATTATAACTTCCCTTATACTTTGGTCCTTTGAGAAAAGTTGTAGTTAGAAAAAAAGACAGTTGATCATTTATGTGGCTGTAGAAGTGTTTGGATTCTCTATTAAGCTGGTAGCCACTGACAATCATCTGGAGATTTTAAGCTTCAAGATCTGAATATGAGAAAATGAGAAACTAAAAAAGTGACCATATGCAATTCATATTTGCGTCCCTCAAATATGTTAATTTTTACAGATCTTACACGAGAGTTGTATTTATTATCCACCTCTAAGGACACACCATGCATTTTTACATTCACTGTTGCCTTTTCCAAAACTTGCAGTTTCAAGGAACAGCAAATGAGTGATAAAAAATAAGTAAAGAGGAACTATTTAATTAAAAAAAGACAACAGAATTTATCACTGAACTTAAAGGAAAATAAATGCATTTTTAATTTATACTTACAGCACTATGTCATTAAAGCAGAAGGATGTTTTGATTGTGTACTTGCATGATCTTCTCCCAGTAGTATTAACCTAATTTTTTTTTTTAATTTAGGATTAAAAATCAAACAAACAAACAAACAACAACAAAAAAAAGTGTGTGAAAATATATGCCCTTGAATTTCTGAGAAACTTGATTGCAAGTGTATACAGTTTTTGAGCGGCACAAAATTCCCTTTAACTTTGTGCTACTGGCCTTTGCCAGGAAGCTAGCAAGAGACAGAGAACACAAGAAGCCTCTTCAGATACATTTCAAAATAAAAAGTAGCTTATTAGGGAACCTGGGAAATACTTCCTCATTCTTATCAGTTTCTAAATGGAAAATGAAAGAGGCGTACATCCATTTGTACAGTGGATTGCAAAGAAGCATATACTAAAGTGCACTGTATCAGCAGCCCACACAATTTGCTAATATTTGCAAGTAAGCTGTTACAAAGCTGGGGCCACTTATAGCCTCGTGAGAAAGGTGCAAAGGGCAGATGCCCCCCTAGTTTCTGACTGTGCACACAAGGTAAGCTGTGCAGAGGTTAATCACTCCACATATGGGAAGCATATATGATCTCCTCCACAAGCGCATAGGTAATTCATCAGCTGCACTTGGGATTAATGCAGGGAAACTCTATTGGATACTTGAATGGACCTTGGTAGAAATTAGAAAATGCTTCATTGGAAATGACAGGAAATTGCTTCATTGTAATGGCAGGGCCTCCTTGTAGAAGAGGCAGGGAATTCAGATTTTGCGATCCATTTTCATAATCAATGGTATGATTACCACTGTCTGTGTTCTCCTGGGAATAAAAGTTCTGAGACTTTAGAGCTGCCAAATGTCAAATGTTTAATTTCCAAAATAACGCATTTATTTTGAAAGTTTCACAAGAAACTTAAATTTGGTGAGAATCCTTCGACTGGGAGAACAACAGTTAGATAGCAGAAAGAAGGAAAGGTGAAGGGCTCTGTTTTTGCTATTGTTTTTCTGGGAAAAGTAAGACAGGGAAAAGAAGACAACAACTGCTAAAAACATGGAGGGAATCTGAAAGATGGCAGATAATAATAACATCTGCATGCAGCAGTTGTGGGTTGAATGTTATCCTTGAATATTCACCAGGAGTCTGTGCTGCCTTGGGACATGCGCTAGGCCCCAGGGAAGAGAGGGTCCAGAAATGTCTGCAGTGTACTGTGAAGTTCAGGGAGGGAAGTAACAGAAAAGAGGAGAAGAAAAAAATAAGACTTGCAGACACATAGTGATAAGAAGAAACGAAAAACTGGTATCTGAATGGGAACAGTTATGCATCATATAGCCATGGGGACAACAGAGAAGAAAAGAATTATTAGCATGTTTGCCTTATGATAGTTTGAAAAGGTGAGACAAAAGATGAAACAGAAAGCAGAATCTGGCTTAAGAAAAAGAGAATAACTATGGTGGAGATAGTCAATGGCAACAGCTTAATGGGGAATGATGATGATATTTAGGAGATCACCAAAAGAACAAAAGGTAGTATGATATCAGAAAGCTGGGAGAATAGAAAAAATGCAACTTAAGATCCACATTGAGGAAAAGCAGGACTGTTTTACAGAGTAGCCCTTGTTTGTTGTAGATAATGATATGTGCAATGGAAAAGAACAGAGGAGTATGATTAACATGTAAACATAGTGTTAATTTCAAGCCTGGAAAAAATAGGTCAGCAAGCAATAGTATTTCCATGGGACCAGAAGGAGTCCGAAATCCATTCTTCACTTGTGGTTAAGTGCCATGGCACAGTTCCTGCTAGAATAGATGTTAAATGACTCTTATCACCTTAAATAAAAAGTTCACAGAAGTGCTGTAAATCAAAAGAAAAAAAAACAGTCATGTGGTATGAAGCAAACATCCATAGATCCATCAGAAGAAACTCCCAGTGTGGACCAAATGTCTGTGAGGCAGGCAGATGGTCAGAGAAGCTGAACAAAGTAAGCAGTGAATAAGTGAATGTAAGAGGTTCCCTAAGAGCCCTGAGGAGCATGGATCAAGCTTATGAGCACTGGCAAGATACACATATGTGTTTAAAGATAAGACACACAGACCTTTGGGCAAGCTGAGATCTTTTTTCTCTCCCCCTGATAACATTCACAGTAGGGTACAGGTGCCTCCTGTTATTTTGAGGATTTTCATCAAGTTTCCCCTGCCAGGACTTAAGAATCCAAATATACACGAAGTGCATCTACCCGCTGCATAGCATTGCAGCCTGTAACAGCTGCTGGATGGTGGTGGATTATTTATGGGGAAGTCTGGAGGCAAGAAGGCATGGTCTCCGGAGTCATTTGGATGCCAGTTTTACAAACACTCTATACAATGGTGACTTGCTTTATCTGTTGCAACATATGGGAAAGTGGAGGTAATTTTTTATTGGAATAATACCTGGATACTGATGAACTCATTAGCCGATCTGAAAATCTGGAAAGGGCTCCCCAAAGTAATGCAGGTCCAAGTTCAGCAGACTAGGGAAATTAGGAAAGTCACGCTAGAAATTTATTAGTGTATAATGATTACAAACTTTTCAGGATCACTTCATGGTCAATAGCATTTTTATAGCACGTTTGTTATTGAAATTCTTTACTTTTTTTCTTTTTTTTTTTTTTTTCTGCTTACTTTTTCTGCCTTCACAGAAAAGCATGAGAAGGACAAAAAGTGTTGTACAAAAAGCAACACCTGCTTTATTACATGAAATGTAACACATGCAGTTCTTTCTCTTCTGCATATATACACCAAATAAATATAGCCCATATGGCATTCTGAGTATGTATGTGTTCACATTCATGCCACACATAGTTATGCTTTCAAGAAGTCACCTGGTAACTTCAGTGCTATTCCACAGATTCTAAGTACTCCTACCATGGCAGTGCTGTACTGAAAAAGATACTGATCTGCAGGGCAGATGTTATCTCAGAGAAGTTCTAAGTCTCTAAGTACATAAAACATTGATTCTTCTGCTGAATTGAATATTCATTTAATTGCAGCTTTCTGCCTGCAATTTTGAGATCACGAAACATGATTTCTGAGGCTTGTATGTATTGCTTGGTGGTTTGTAATATTTCAGTAATGTCTTGAGGCTTTCTGTTTCATTGCAAATGCATTTGCAGCAATAAATAGTTCAACAAACACTGAATTTTATTAAACTGGCAAATACGCACGATAAAGAAAGCTGAACAAGCCCATAGTCAGCTGTGCCAAAAGCAAACAAGTGTTTGCTTTTAAATGCTAAAATAATGTGCAAATGAGATTCAGCACAGCTAAAACGCAGAATAATTCCAAAACTAAAGTGTGTATAAAATTAAAGCTCAAGGGGAGAATGGTCACACCATCAGACTATATTTCCAAAACAGAATGGATTCATCATTTCACGATTAAGGAGATCCTTAGTCATTTTTTCCTATCTTTGTCCACAGTGCGTTGCTCTTTCAATGTGTTTGATATATCAGATAGATCAGAACACTTTGTCCTGAACCAGACCAAAAGATCCTTCTCTTTTAAAGCACTTGTTGGGTTATTTTTCATCTGACTGCAGTAACTGCTTGAGAACCAGCAGACAGTTGCGCCAGCATAACTGAAGTGAGGCTGTGTTCTCAGGGATGAGTCAACAGATCTGGATGTAGACAGGCAACTACCTACATCAGCCTTGCAGCCTAGTCTTGCACATGGCATGAATATGCTCCCCTTGAAATGATGCCCTGTACTGTAGTTCCCCTTTGCTTTCTACTTTCCCTTCCCAAAATTTCTGCAGCAAACAATTGCAGAAGAAGAAAAGACAGCCTTAGTCTTATAGCTGCTGAGATTCAAGTCCCAAGCAATGAGCACCAAGATTAATCCTCTGGTCATCTGCAGCAGCAATGGCATGTTCATGTTGATCAGCAGGTGGCTCACTCCACAAAACACCAGATGCTTCTGTGGAAAAGAAAAATACCCCATCCCATGTTTTGATTTTATTTTTATAATTATTGCATATATTTCTCCTCCTTTTCTCTTACATCCCATCTTTAACATTACAAATCCACTGCTTGCGTTTTATAGTTTTATCATGTCTACACATATCTGTGACAGATGATTTCAGGGATGAACACTGGAAGGCAAAGCAACTGCAATTAGATCAGATTCTTGTTTTTCATACAGACAGAATCCAAACTCTCAGAAACAAAATCCAACTCCTAAAGTAATCATTCCTATTTTGTCTGTTCTTCATCCTCTTCAGTGGCACACTCAACAGTCCTCCCAAGCAGTCTATTGCTGCACTTAATTATCATTACCAGTAACTCAGTGTCCCATCTTGGTGGAAAGTAGTTTTTCTGTAAATGGGACGTGGTAATGTTTGACATGAAAGGTCTGTTTGAGTAGACAGAGCTTCACTGCTCCCTTTCAAGCTGATTCCCTTGCTAGGAATGTAAATATTTCATGGACATTCTGGCTGAAAAAGCACAGTGCCACTTTATGCCAGTGAAGAACTTCATTCAAAGACATCCTTTTGCAATTCCAGTGACTGCAAAATATATACATGAAGAATGGGGAATGATCGGATTGTTCTGCCCAGAGAAACTGCAGATTTCCCAACCCTGGAAGAATTGTAGGGGCTCTGAGCAACCTGGCCTAGTGGGAGGAGTCCATGCCCGTGGCAGGAGGGTTGATATTAGATAATCCCTTCCAATCCAAATCATACTCTGATTCTATAATTATTGCTGTAACTCACAAATTAGATATATTTTATTATATAAAAGCTTGCAAATGTCACCTCTTAACAGTGGTGAAAGAAAGGAAGACCATCACCAATGGAGAAGAGAGAAAACTCACAGGAACTTTGTGTTAAGAACTTTAATGACTCATTCCCTGAGAGAGAGAGATGCTAATAGCACTGTTTTGTCTTTCTTATTTTCAATGGCTGTAGCAAGGCTCAAGCAAGGAAAAGAGATACTCCTCTAGAGAGAATTCATCTAACTAAGGATAGGCATTTACAATGAAGACATCTGCATTTCGCTAGGCCTCTCTATTCCCTTTATAGTTAATGGAAAGAAAGTTTATTTTAGGCTGATTTAGCTTAGGCTTTGCATACGTACTTTAGGATGAGATGCTCCCCACAAATGCGTAATTTGCTCCGCTAGTGGTTAGGTGGACCCTAAGATAAATAGCTTACATATAGACACCTACATTGTATGTATATAAAGTGAAGTGAGATGAATTCTACTGCTGCTGACTTTTAATGTGAATTTTTTCCATAAAAGAACGCACTTAATTTGCAGGCAAAATTACAGCCCTGTTTTGATTATTTTTTTCTGAAGCTGCAGTCTATTAACACTCACTCATGCAGATTGTAATGATGTATTGTATATTCTTTTTAAAATCTTATATAACAGCTCCAGTGTGTAACAATGTCATGGTAATGAGAATCACAGTTTTCATTATTACGAGACATTTTCTGCCTGGCTTGTGCTTTTAAACTGCTATTTCTCTCATTTGGCTGCCATACTGCCAAGGATGTGGCAAAGCGGGGGAGATGTTAGGGCAGTGGGAAAGATGTGTAAATCATTTATGGAAGTTTCTATCCCAAATCAAAGCTAGTGACACCCCATGAAAACCAGAATCCTCCTTAACTTTTTTTTTTTTTTTTTCATTATCAGTTCATGAGAAAACTTCCAGATATTTTTCTTCCAAAATCAAAGAGGGCAGAAAATGAGCTGGCTCTGTAGCCAAGGATGCAGCTGAGGCTGCAGTGCTGGAAGGATTTGTACAGAACCAACTAATGCAGCTGTTGCAGAGCAGGCACTCCGTGCACATGAGAGCCACGGTGCTCTGCCAGTGCAGTCTCCATGTTCTAATATTGTTCTTCAACACTGTTTCCATCTCCAAAAAGAAGCCTTAAGCTGAAGAAGGACTGGATGAAGCAATCAGCAGGTTAGCATTCAGAGGACTGGCAAGTATCTAACACAGCTCTTTGTAGCAGAGTATGTAGTCAAGGCGTTCTTGGCCCTTGAATGAATTCCCTTTAATTTCCTGTGGAGTTATTTCATGTGTTTGGTGCAGTCATGGCTCTTCAGCTTGGTAGAATAAAAACGCAGCAGGGGAGGCTGCTGCAAATACTACAGTGTGTTACTGCTGTTTTGACTGCAACGCTGGTGGTCAACATACTCCTCCAGCACTCCCTGTGCTTCAGGTACCCCATACTTCTAACTACCGACTCAGTGTGACAGCAAGTAGATGTGCTGGTAAAGCAGTGGTGGTATAGAAATTCATAAATTGGGCCAAGCAGGCCAGAATGGTTTGTTAGGAAAATGAGAAGTTAAAAGATGGATAACAAGATACATGGTGCCACTAAACTTCTAAGAAGTAAAGGGAGGAGAAAGGTTGGAGCATCTAGAAAAAATAACATTGACATTTTTCACCTCACAAACCTACACTACTAGCAGCAGCACCTGACACTGAGCTGAACTTAACACAGATGTGTCTGAATACTGAACAGCCTTTATAGTGGTGTGGCTAGAAACAGAAATTAGAGTTCCCAAATGGGACAGCTAGATGGTTTGTGCATGAACGAGACGTGCGTTCTTCATTACACTTTATGATTTTAGGCAAACGACAGCAATTCCCTGTGTTTTGATTTTCTCATCTCTGTACATAATACACCTTTCTGGGGTGTTCTGAAACACACAGAGAAATTTAATTTCTCAGTGTGAGGAGGTACCTTTCTTATGGCATGGCATGGGTGTCATTACTCCTTCTGCTGAAGTCAGACTAGATTAGTTCTCACCATCATTTGTCTAGGCACGTGATAGCCAGACCTTCTTTCCACTCTGTGTTACTTCTCTTTTTAAGGGTAGAAATAGAAACCAGTGTATCCATGAATAAAACATGCTGCCCTACAAAGAGATCATTTCCCCTCCAAGGCCAATGATTGTCCTGACAACAGTGTCTCAGAAACATTGCAGAAATAATGAGACATAGCTGAACACAAGGAGAAAACTTGGAAGAAGGAATAGAATTAATAACTAAGGATTGGGGGAAAAGCACAGGAGAATTCCTTGTTAGACAGACACAAGGTTCAGAAATGAGACGATGTTTTAAACGGTCAGGATGTCAGGAGGGTGTTAAAAAAACATTCTGAAGCATACTTCAGCATGGGGAGAGCGCTGTAATTCCCTTAACTTCAGTACAATTTATTTCAAGTCAGACACAGAAAACTCCAAATGTACATGACACACTATTGCAGCTATGAGGAGATGAGTAACTGGGCTGGGAGCTGGAGAGACGAATGCGGGAGGGACCAAATGACTCTCTGCAGCCACAGGCCTACAGGCATACAGCTGCTGAAGGCCCCACCGGGCTGGACAATGTCCCTGGGACCCACGCAGCTGCAGATCCCCAAAACAAGCACCTCTGGGTTCTTCCCCACCTGCTTCAACCACAGCCAGCAGCCCTGGAGAGCTGAAATATTCCCTGTCCCAGGAGGAGCACTCTCCTGAAGCAGATAAGGAAAGTCTAACATGTGTCTTTTGCCACTATGATGGCATTAGGTCCTCTTGTAACTGCAGTGCACCACTCCTCCCAGCATCTTTCATAGGGAAGCTCAGGGTGGCTCTGCCATCTCCCAGTTGGGCTGGCCCCATTCCATGTGTTTGTTAGGACCAAAACTAGGGCAGCTGCCCCATGGGGTGTGGGCACCAGGCCTGCCTTCCAGAGAGCTCCCCTCCAGCAGCCATTCATTGCTGCAAAACTTTGTTAATTCTAGTTAGAGGAAATCACAGCTCCCAACACTGCCCAATCTAATTTAAACTTCCTCAACTTATTATTATTAATGGATTCTTATACTTAATTAATGCCCACAGGATCTAGTTAAGACTGTACAAAAATTTTTAATTAAGCATGGAGAGAGCAGTCTTCAGGACAGCTATTTAAGCTTGTGTACATTGAGCTAGCAAATGCTAAGATTTAAACATGTACTGCCTTATCATCTCAACACAGAAACTTGGATCTGTAACATCCACTGCCATTTTAAAATTGGTCTCAGGAGGCTTTCAGAATATCTTTTAGAGTATCACATTGTGGAGGAAATGCTGTTTGGCATGCTTAGAATTGTTAGTGCTGTCAATTCATCAAGTTGATATATATTTCTTGTTTTCCCTAGTGTTCCTAAGCTGCCTCCTCTTTGCCTTTTTTCCTGGCATGCTGAATGATGTAATTCTGGGAGTGTTCTCTATTTGTGAGTGTCAATAGCTAGGAAGATTTATCCCTTCTGTATAAAACCTCCTGCGGCTATTACCTCCTCCTGTCTTTTACCTTAGGAGTTAGAAAGAACTAATTTCAAATTGACTATAAATACAAGTGCTGAATAGAAAGTCAAAATGTTACAGTTTTGCTGTTTTCCAAATATAGAATTGTTTACGCTGGTCAAAACAAGAAAAGGATGCAAAATTTTCCAAGATGACTTACATAAATTTTACTCAAACTTCTCATTTGTGGTGATGCTGTGGTAAAACACAAAAGCAAGTTAAAATGCTCTTCTCTCTACATTGCCCTAGTAAACTTGCTGCAAGTGGTAGCAGATGGTATCCTGGGGTCCATCAAAAGAGGGGTGGCCAGCAGGGACAGGGAGGTGATTGTCCCCCTCTACTCTGCTCTTGTGAGGCCCCATCTGGAGTACTGCGTCCAGGTGTGGAGACTGCAGTACAAAAAAGACAGGGAGCTGTTGGAGAGGCTACAGAGGAGGGCCACTAGAATGATCAGGGGACTGGAGCACCTCCCCTATGAGGACAGGCTGAGGGAGCTGGGCTTGTTCAGCCTAGAGAAAAGAAGGATGCAGGGTGACATCATTGCAGCCTTGCAATACCTAAAGGGATCCTACAGAGGGGAGGGGAATCAACTCTTTGAAAGGGTTGATATGTGTAGGACGAGGGGAAATGGTTTTGAGTTGAGGGAGATTTAGGTCGGACATCAGGGAGAAATTCTTTACCCAGAGAGTGGTGGGGTGCTGGAACAGGCTGCCCAGAGAGATTGTGGATGCCCCGTCCTTGGAGGTATTCAAGGCCAGGTTGGATGGGGCTCTGGGCAGCCTGGTTTACCATTTAACATGGAGGTTGGTGGCCCTGCATGTGGCAGGGGGGTTGGAGATTCATGATCCTTGAGGTCCCTTCCAACCCTGGCCATTCTGTGATTCTGTGAAGTTTACTAATTTATTTTCTTACTTATTTTCCTTTTGCGTTAGAACATTCATAACTAGATGTATGGCAGTTTGTAAAGTTTCAAATTTAACACATGAGTGTCCGGTAGGGTTGAGTTCAAAGGCAGCTACATTAAAATACTGAGTCCTTAATTCATATAATTCAAGTATCTTGAATTTCTTGTATTTTTCATTCACTAATTTATCTTCTGGGACTCATATTTACCATCACTACACAAGTTAATAATATCTACAAATTCTCTGTTTGAGAAATGTGTCAATAATCTCAAATTACTTTTCAAGAAATGCATCTGAACAAGCACATGAATAATTTGGTTGACACAAAAGAGAAAGCAGAATATGTATTGTATTAATTCCCAGCTTGCAATAGATCCTACACATGTTACATTCATTCTTGCAACACAGATATCTCAGAGTTGATTTTGCTTGCCTGGCATCTGCCTCAGGGATGCCACCCTTCTTACATTACTAAGTACCCTCAACATTACTAAACTAAAATAGCTTCTAGACTGTATTAGATGATGAGCCCAAGTATCTCTGTATGCCTTGTATCTCTGGATATATACACTCGACAAAGATTTCCATGCTTTTTATTCTATTTATAAGCTGTATATTAAATTACCATCTTCTTTCTCCTCAATCTGTATCACTTCTCTGAACTGTAATTCTTAATGAATTATCATTGAATTGGGTGATAGGTTTCATAATAAAACAGAAAGATTTTTTTTTTCATTAGAAACTGAGCAAAAAAATGTATTTGTTGATTTTTTTTTTAATTTTCATATGTAAAATCAGCCGTGACATCTACAAAAGGCTTAGAGTGATTTTTCTACATTTTTTAAACATTCCCCTCAAAAAACTTTGCAGTTGACACTATTAAGTAGAATCTGGATCGCTACCTTTCCTGTTGGTTCCTGCAGAAGCGGCACAAGAGCAAAACATGACAGATTCAGAAAACAGATTTCACATGACTATTGCCTTTTTAGAGCCTTATAAGTTTTATTAGCAAAACACTTTCAACTTTGAATTAAATGATGGAGCTCACTGGCACTACAAAACAGTTTTCAAAACCACTGCTTTCATTTCCAAGAAGAAAAAGCTTAATACCAAAAACATTTCTGTGTCCAACTATAACAGTTATCTGGCATAAATGGATTTGTAACAATAATTCCCTGCGCTTAGTGAGTGTGGAAGGTTTTCTCTTCCACAGTACAAAGAGAGGAATGCAATGGAAGGGTCAGTTTTGAGCTCAGCAGAATGCAACATATGTGATTTTAGGCAAGTCGCTCACAACTAGATCCAAAAAGGCAGTAGGCAACACTTACAGTGCTTCACTTCAGGATCCAGACTCTTATAGCGCAGGTGGAGTGCTGCATGTCTTAGGAAGCAATCAAAAGTAACTGGAGAGCTGCCTAAATCTAACTAACAGAGAGATCAGAATTATCTCTGAGAACAGTAACTGGACCACATGCTTGTGAGGCATGATTTCCTAAGTCCTGCTGAGACAGAAAGTTTTGGGCAGGTACAGAAGCACAAAGCTCAGCGTCCAGGGAACTGAAAGTCAGTACCCCTCCCAAACACTTCAAACACACATTTCTCAAATTTCCGTATATTCAGCATCAGGTGACAGCTGACAAGGCTTTTCGAAGGATCCAAATTTGGGGTTTCTGTGCTATAAAGTTTTGTCTGTCTCCGCTAGCTCAGCAATCCAGCAGCGTTGCACTCTGCAAGCAAATTTCTCATTTTACCTCATTTATACGTGTGTTATACTGTAATGTATGGAGCAGGTGTGTACTAAATCCTTTATGGACCATTAACCATTTTGCATTCATTCCTTTATCTATAAAGCAGGAGCAAGATTTACCTACTCCATAGGAATACTATGAGAAAAAATACATAAAGGTTTTCTGAAATGTTCAGGTAATACAGATGCTAGCATTGTAGAATTAGCTGGAAGTTGAGTGTTGCTGCACAAAGACTAAATGGTAGTTCTTCCAAACAAGTGACTTAGAAGAATATTAAAAATGATATTTGAGAAAAGAGAAATAAGGTAAGTGCAGTCTTTCTAGACCACCATTTGAATTCCAGTTAAAATCTTTCAGCTGTCAAAGGCATTACACTTAATTACACTATAGATTTTATTAAGAATTATTATTTTTTTTCTAATTCAGAGTAAACAACACAAATATAGAAACATTATTATTTAATATAGAGGACATTTATCAATGGAGATGGGAATGGACTTTGATTAAGGAGTCTGATACCTGTCCAGAACAGCTCTTCTCAGAACTGAAGGTGAATGTGAGATAAGTTCCTAGTGATATTTTCTAAAAAATTGTTCTTTTAATGTATCTGAGGTTAAAAACATGTAACCATTCTTCTGAGCACCTTTAAAGTTCATATTACCCTGTAAGGAAAGCTACAATTATTTCTTACACTGAAATAGAGAGCTTTCTTTACTATGAATCCCTCCACCTACATGCCTGTGGCAAGAACAAGTCATGGTGTTAGGAGACCCAGAGGAGACAAAAGTGGCCTGACTCTATGGTCACCCACAGAGCTCTCACTTCAGCCTAACTCAGGGCTCCTTGACTCAGTGCCCAAAATTTGTCATCTTCACAGTTTATTAAACAACCATTGGTTTGAGAAAACTAACAGAAATCAACCACTCCTCATCTTTTCCAAAACAAGCCCTGGAAGAACAAAAGAGTGGTTAGTAAGCTTCGAACATATAAAAGCAGGCACCTTTGTGCCACACTTCAAAGATCATCTAGTTCCAAACACTCTGCCATGGGCAGGGTTGCAAACCACTAAATCTGACAGTAGATCAGGTTGCCCCATCCAACCTGACCTTGAATAGCTCTATGGATGGAGCATCAACAACCTACCTATGCAACCTGCTGCAGTGCCTCACAAACTCTGTGAAACATCTCCCTGACATCTATATCTTCCCTCCTTTAGTTTAAAACTCTTCTCCTTTGTCCTATCACTATCCACCTGTGTGAAAAGTTGATTTCCCTCCTTTTTATAAGATCCCTTTAAGTACCGGAAGGCCACAATCAGGCTCCTTGGAGCCTTCTCCTCTCCAGACTGAACAAGCCCAGTTGCCTCAGTCTGTCTTCACAGTAGAGGTGCTCCAGCCCTCCGATCATCTTTGTGGCCCTCCTCTGTACTCTCTTCAACAGCTCCACATCTCACTTGTGCTGGGGGCCCCAGACCTGGGTGCAGCATTCCAGATTAGGCCTTACTGGGGCAGAGCAGAGGGGGACAGTTCCTTCCTTGTCCTCTTGTGATGCAGCTCAGGATGCTGTTGGTCTTCTGGGCTGCAAGTGCACACTGCTGGTTCATGTTAAGTCTTTCATCCACCAGGACACTGAAGTCCTTCTCTGCAGAGCTACTCTCAAGGAGTTCTTCTCCCACTCTTTAAATATATTTGCAATTTCCCTAACCCAGTTATAGCATCTGCATTTGGCCTTGTTGAACCTCACATGGTTCACACTGGCCCACTTTTCAAGCCCGTCCAGGTCTCCCTGGATGGCTTCCCTTCCTTCTGTCCTACCAACTGCACTGCTTGGCGTTGTCCACAAGCTTGATGAGGGTGCACTCAATTCCACCACCTGTGTCACTGGTGAAGATGTTACAGGGCAGCACTCCCAAGTCAGACTCCTGGGCTACACTTTTGGTGTCCAATCTTCATCTGGATGCAGAGCCATTTACCACAACCCTTCGGTTGCAACCTTCCAACTAACTCCACATCCACTGTACAGTCTACCCTTTGCACTTGTATCTCTCCAATTTAGAGACAAGGATGTGAATGTTTGCCCTGTCTCGTATTTTTCCTTAGCGCCAGCTTTGGACATTGCAGGAAACAGGATTTGGGCTAGACTGGCCTTCAGTCTACTCAACGCAGCTGCCTCGCATCCCGACTGTTCAGCACACATGACGGCTGACATTTGCTGGCGACCCGCGCGTTCGGGCCGTCCGGCGACAGCCCCGCGCCGGGGCGGAGCGGAGCGGTGCGGACTGTAGGCGGTGCCCCGCGGCCAGAGGCCAATGACGGCCGGTGCCGTCACGGCGCCGCGTCACGCGGGCGGCCGCCAAGATGGCGAAGGTTTCGGAGATGTACGACGTGACCTGGGAAGGTAACGCCGCGAACAGCCGCCGGCCCGGCTAGGGACGGACCGGGAGGGCCTTGCGCCTCGGTGCGGCCCAAGCGGTCGGCTCGGAGTTCCGCTGCGCTCCGGGCCCGAGCGGGCCGGAGCCGGTGTGCTCAGGCCGGGCGGTGAGGCGAGGTGACGGCGGCTCTTGCCGGATGCTCGGGCTGTGCCGCCGGAGGGCCCGTCTCGGCGGCCTGCCGCAGCCAGTCGGTACGCGGCTGGGCCCCGCCTGCCCGCAGAGCAGAAACACGGAGGGAAGGGGCGAGCCGCGTGCCGTGCCCGCCGCGCTGCCGGCCTGGCGTGGGGTGGGTTTCCCCGCGGAATGAGCTGAGCCAAGTATCGTGGCATTCAGTGGGTATATCGCATTCCTGTGTCCTGCCGGGAATCACGGAATCACAGAACTGCTCACGTTAGAAAAGACCTTCAAGGTTATCAAGTCCAACCGTAAAGGAAGGAACTCCTCAGCGGGGCCTGCAGCACATCGTGGCTCTGTCCTTCTCCCAGAGTCCCTAAAGATCACAGCTTGGATGTCAGATTGTTGGTAGTTTGATGGGTCCTTGCTGAAGGCACAGCAGTCTCTGGAGATATCTGTGCCCAGCTGCCTCCTTCTGCCATCTTCTAGAGTGGGCTTCTCCATGCTGTTTTCATTCAAAATTTGGGTAAACGCTAGAAAAAGCATCTTTCCCTATCATGCTTTATACTGTTTCTCATGCCATTATCTATTTGGTTCAGTAAAGTTGTGTTATTTTTACAAGTTCTTTTTATGTATGTTGTGAGAAGTTACTGTAACAGTTGTAAAGGTGTGGCTGGAAAGTTGCAGAGAGGAAAAGAGCGTTAATTGACAGGCAGCTGAAAAGGCCAGTGACATCCTGGCTCGTATCAAAAATAGTGCAGTGAGCAGGAGCAGGGGGGTGATTGTCCCTCTGTGCTCAGCACTGGTCTCGCCTTGAGCGCTGTGTTCAGTTTTGGGCCTATCACTACAAAAAAGACATTGAGGTCTGGGAGTGTATCCAGGGCAGAGCAAAGAAATGCGAGTAATCTGAAACACAAATCTCATGAGGAGCAGTTGAAGGAACTGGGATTGTCCAGTCTAGAGAAGAGAAGGCTTAGGGCAGACCTTATTGCTCTCTGCAACTCCCTGAAAGAAGGCTGCGGGAAAGTGGAGGTCAGCCTTTTCTCCCAGGTAACAATAATGTAATGATAAGTGACAGCCTTAAGTTGCCCCAGGAGTGGTTCAGGTTGGATATTAATAAACATTTCTTCTCCGGAAGTGTGATGAGGTTTTGGAACAGGCTGCCCAGTGAGCTCTTGTGTTGTCTGTTGTTTAAGCTGCTTGGCTTACATGGTTGTGCACTAAGGAGTTTGATGTTTTCATGTGAGAAGTTTTTCAAGGAATTCTGTATAATTACTGAAATTACCAACAAGACTTATATAACAGGCTGTGCATATGAAGCCTTTTTTTTTTTTTTTTTTTTTTTTTTTTTTTTGCAAGTATGTGTGTTGGTGAACATTATATACAACAAAGAGAAAATCCCAAATGGATTGTAAAGCTGAACACTGACTTCAGCATCTCTACTCATTAAGAACATCCACTTTAGATGACAAAATTGCTTCCTTCCTCTGACTTAGATGCTGAATTCACATTTACTATGTATGGGAAGACTCAAAAATAGAAAACAATCTCACATTTTCATCTGTTTGCAATTAAATGGTGATGAAATGTTTTTGTTGTGTTCCATTCTGTGTTTGCTTCTTTGTATTCCTATTTTCTGCCAATACTAAAGGACAGACCAGTTTACTCTGGATTTTATGTACGAATTGATGTGATTAAAGCAGGCAAAGGTGAGATCCTGAGATTTGAGGCCACTTTGAAAGCAAAGTTGGTGCAGCCAAAGGCAGCATCAGCACTGCCAGTTGAATTTCCTTTGCCTCTTCCTGCAAGTGCAGAGTGCCGGTCAGGCTGGAGCAAGGACTGGGGCTGGAGACCTGCCTGGAGCAGGAGCCAGGGCCGTACAGACAGTGCGGGTGGAGGTGAGCCCATTCTGCCAGCGGTGATGTGGCTGAGGGGGTTTGTTTGCTTGGTATTTTAAGAGGAGAGAGTTGAGCTGAGGTGTGGTGGGAGATCTGGTATCTCTAACAGAACGGCGATATAAACATGAGCTCCAGGAATGTAACAGCTAGGGATTGACTAGGGCACTGGTTTTTGTGTGTCGGTGTCACATTTTCCCTTGTATGTCTTGTTTGTTTCTCTTCGTATGTCTCTGCTAACAGGGCTAACTACCTTCATTTCATGAGGTGCTTTTAGATGCTGAAGACCTGTGGTTCAGCTGAATACATACGAGTCATTATAAAAGGATTGCATAGTATCTGGTTGCTCAGCCCGTATTACCTGACACCTTAACAAGAACAAAAACAAAATAGGCACTATTTCCTTTGGCTTCCTGTAGGCTGCTGCGTATCTTTAGGGAACAACAAACACTGTGGCAAGTAATTTAAATGCTATTCTGTTTGGAAGTGTGCTGGAATGAAGACACTGAGAATTTCCAAGTAAATGCATAGTTGGGAGTCAGTTGGCTTATTTATTTGCATGCATTTAGCTTGTCAGTTTCTGTGAATGTTTGTGTTCTCTCACATTCTTGCTGTCTAACTTTGAATTTCCAGGGAGCATCATGTGTCTAGAACCATTTAACTTTACTTGTGCACATGAAACATAACCGTGTGATGGTTTTGGTTGAAATTCAAAAAGCAAAATGTAGCACAAAAGCAGTCTTGTGGGTGATCCAAGATCACTTCAGGTAGATAGAACAAAGTTCGGTGCTTAGTTTTTAGCTGTCAGTCATGTTAACTGTGTGTTTGGAAGTGCAAAAGAAGCTGCCAGTGATTAGATCTACCATTGCATTTGTTTTCCCAGTTGCTGTAAAGTAAATAAAAAAAGAAACTGGCAACAATTTTCATGATATGTTCATTTTCAGTAAAACCACTATCTAATAGTGAAAGCTATTTTCCTTTAGTTCCTCAAAATGTGTTCTTGTGTACGGGACACATACATGTGTCCAGATGTAAATATGTACACAAAGTCATTCTTAGCAGTTTTCTGTTCCAAAGAATGAGGAAAACCTCAGCTAGGTAGTGCTGAGTAGTGCTTTCTAGATGACTTTGTGTCTGCCTACACTCTTGGACATTTGTAGTAAATGTACTCTTGAAATTGGAAGCAAACACAAATCCTAATGTTAAAAAAAAAATCACCTTTTCCATTCTGACTTACCTAAATAAGCAATGGTTGCTTTTACCTCTGAGCACTTCTGTGGTGTAGGTAGAAAGCTTTTGCTTCCATGACTGTCTTGTAGTTTGTTTTGCTAGGAGCATGCAGATCCTTTTTGGAATGGAATTTTATGCCATTTCTTACACTGGTGAAAGTGAACTGCTGTTGAGTTCTCATAGTTATTCTAATGCTTTCTTTACTTGAAAATGTATTCACGTGGAGCAGAAATAGTTTTGATGTTGTTTTGTAAATACAAATGTAAAACTACTTGAAAGAAAACTCTTGAAGCCTGTTTTTCTTAAAACTGGGCAACATCCATTAAATTTTATTGTTTACTGAGTAACCAGCACCCTGCAAAGCTAGGAGTTGAATTATTTATATTACAGTGTGAGCAAGGCTTGAGTGATTCAGGCTCCAGAGGTCTCATACATACACACATCTATTAATGGAAATCACTTTTTCAGATCTATTGCTTTCTAAACCTTGCTTCATATGCATATTTTAAGAAATAAAGTTCAAATTCCATTCCTATCTGGGAATCTGAATATTTTCTCTTCAATTCTTTTCTCTTTTCCCTTCAGATATGCGTGATAAAATGAGAAAATGGAGGGAAGAAAACTACCGAAACAGTGAACAGATAGTGGATGTTGGAGAAGAGTTAATTAATGAATATGCATCTAAGCTTGGAGATGACAGTAAGGGAGTGTTTGTCAGAATATCCATTGCTTTTAGATTTTATTTCATTTATCTGATTTTAGTTTGCACTTTTTGACTTCTCTGACATTTTCTATTTCTCTGTTGCCTTCATGCATCTGATTGGGAAAATAGGACTTTTTAAAGTCTTAATGGGTTGCCAAAATTCCCAGGCTCTATTTCTTTCCCAGATACAGGCTTCAGTGAAGACAGATGTAAAAATTATTCACTAAATATTTAATTTAGTGAGTTGGTTTGTTATTAGTTAATTATTAGTTAGACCATGATGTGAAAACAGCATATATATATATTTCATTTAGTTTTCATTTGACTGATTTTCTGTTCTTCCGCAGCATTGAAAAATTGAAAAAGGTAATCATAGAATCATAGAATGGCCTGGGTTGAAAAATGGGCTTCGTACAGCTGCCTACAAAAGAATTGTCAGTGTTTCCCTCTTATTTAGAAAAAAAGCATTTGAAAACTAACCTTGATTTTACTCTCAAGTTACAATGTTGTTGGTAATTTATGAGAATTACATTTTAGTAAGGAGTTCTTGAGGAGCTTGTTCCTCTCAGATCTTACCATTTTTTATTTTGGAATACTATTTTGGAAGACATTAGCTTCGGTTTCTGTTCTGTAACGTATGTAAATCAAATCAGGTGTACCTGGTAAGTTTAGAGTACCTGCAATACATGTATTGATATTTTCTTCTGCCATTATATGATTTTTCTATAGCTTGTATAGTTGCTCTCTAAAGTTCTTTAAATTCAAGAACTTAATGGACCTGGAACAGAACTACTATAATCTGTCACTGATTTAGAAAATTTGTTCCATTCCAGGAAGAAAACAATATAGTAAATTCCTGGCAGGAAACAGTTAAGGGAAATTTGTTTTCATTCTAACCTATGGCTGTTCTCCAGGTCTCATCAGAGGGCATGTCCTAATGGGGATCTGTTTAAAAGTTTGCAGCTATAATGTTAGGAATACAAGAGGATTTGAGCTTTTTGCCTTTCGGAATGTCAGAAAGTACTTTATAGTACTGACAGCAATAAAACTACTTAAATGCATTTTTAATTGATTCCATCAGTTTCGTGAAATGTCCGTTGTTCTACATTGATCATTGTGGATCATTACAATGATCCACAGAAGAACCAGGGGAAAAATATCTGGATGTAGTTCATTGATCTTATTTTCATTGTAGGTGTTTCCCTTTATGTTAAAAAAATAAATAAATAAAAATAATGATATCAGTTACCTCAATTTATGTCTCTTTTGTGTCCAGTTTGGATAATATACGAACAGGTGATGATTGCTGCCCTGGACTGCAGTCGAGATGATTTGGCACTGGTAAGTTTTTAAGCTGACTTTTCTCTCAAACCTTAAGTTTTCTTCCTGAGAAACTCTTCTGGATAGTTGCTTGGACATTTGTAGGATATTCTGAACTCCATAACTTGGTCTTGTAGGATATCAAGAAATAGACTGCCGTGAAGAAACTGCCTCCACCCACCTTCAGTAATGTGTTTAAGTAGATCATGTCTCTTCCAAGAGCCATTAAAATATTTACAGCTACTTTGCTATGGGCTAAATTTCACAAATACTGATGTTGCCATATTGTGCAGTAAGTGTTTGCTTATTAAAAAATTCCCAAAATATATAGGTTTTTTAATGTTTTGAGGTAAAAATGCCCTGTCATGTATATACAGTACCCTGTCATATCTATACAGTATATCATGCTGTCTTTGCTGGCAGTGTTTGACGCATTGGAGCAAGTCCAGTTGATGTCCATCAAGGTGAGTAAGGAGCTGGGCTACATAATGTGTACTAAAAGACTCAGATATAGGTTTGTTAAGTCTTGAGGAGGCAAAGAAGAGATCTTTGTTATCTTCAAATCTGTAAATACAGATTTGTAGAGTGTTATAAAGTTATAAAGTAAGTGTAGACAGACTTTTGTTGATGCAACAAAGGACAAGTGTGATAGGTATAAGTGGCAGCAAAGAAAATTCCACTGTCCAGTATTAGGAAAAAAAGTTTTTAATAGCAACAGTGGTGAACGCTTTGGGACACACAGTACAGAAAAGAAGTGGTATTCCTTGGAGATTCTGAGAAACATGTTGCCGTGTGGTCCTGAATCACCCTCATTAAGTTGGAAACTGGCTTTGTTATGAGTGAGGATTTGATGCAGGTGGCCCCTTCTGATCCAAATTATTCAATAATTCTTAATATAAATATTGTTAATGGTCATTTGGTTTTAGTAACTTTGTGTGCAGATTTATTTGAATTATAAAAATAATTCAGACTAAGTGAGCCTGTTTTGAACTCCTAACAGCTGCTCACTAGTTGAAAAACAACACTTTCCAAGGTTCAGGTAATTCGCAGGAATTACTTTCCCAGTGCCTTGTTCTCTGGCAGTCAGAAAGACACCATGTAACATCTTTGAGCTTCAGGTGGTGTCATTTGGGTGAAACCTAATGGTCTGCGATATGCAAGGGATCAGACTAGGGGCTGTATATGGGAGAAGGGCAGTTTGAAAGTAGGCAGAACCAGACAAGTTTTTCTTGAGATTCATATGTATATGGTACAATGGAGTACTGGAAAATAGAGAACAACACACTGAACTGTGTATGAACCTGGTGAACTTCCCTTTTATTTGTGACTCAAAAGAAGACGCCACTATAGTATAGTTCTCTGTTCAAACAAAAAAATAAATGCCTTTCTGTGTTCTGATTTATATCTAAATCAATTTTGGTCTTTATTTTCAGGAAGACTTTAATGGAATTGTTGAGGCAGCCAGTGCTGAAATATCAGCTGTGAAACTCTATTTGTTTTTACTGACCATGGCAAAGATTTTGAATTTGTTTCTGTGCCCTCTAAGAGGTATTGCTCGGGGTGAGGCAGTGCATGTTTTATATGCAGCTCAGAAAGGAGGTTAAAGGGTTAGAGCCAAACTGGATGATCATTGTGGTCCTTTTCAACCCAGGCCATTCTGTGATTTATCTGGCTTTTGATTTGTGTTTTTGTTGTTTGTTTTTTCCTTTGGTGAAAGTGCCTGTTACTGTAAGCACCTGCATTACCAGTGTTTAAATGCTTAAGTTCAGATGTATATTTCTTTACCTTTTGTCATAGCTTTAAAATTAAAAGCCAATGTTGCTGAAAAAATCAGAAAGCAGATTAACTGCAAATTGAAGTTTCACAAATAACTGAGATTTGCGATATAATTGCTGAGTTTCTGGGAGAAACTGAAAAGTAGATTATTGATGTTGTGTAGAACCAGTTCTCTCTGTGTGAACTTACAGAGTCTCTTGTTAACAAATGCAGCATTTCAGAATCACAGAATCACCAAGGTTGGAAAAGACCTACAAGATCACCCAGTCCAACCATCCACCCATTACCAACAGCTCTCACTAAACCATGTCCCTCAACACAAAATCCAAACGTTCCTTGAACACCTCCAAGGTTGGTAACTCCACCACCTCCCTGGGCAGCCCATTCCAGCTCCTGACCACTCTTTCAGAGAAGCAGTATTTCCTAACGTCCAGCCTGAATCTCCCCTGCTGCAGCTTGAAGCCATTCCCTCTTGTCCTATCACCAGTTACACGAGAGAAGAGGCTGACCCCCAGCTCACTACAACCTCCCTTCAGGAAGTTATAGAGAGCAATGAGGTCTGCCCTGAGCCTCCTCTTCTCCAGACTGAACAATCCCAGCTCTTTCAGCCGCTCCTCATAAGCCCTGTGCTCCAGACCCCTCACCAGCTTTGTTGCCCTTCTTTAAACCCACTCCAAGGCCTCAATGTCTTTCTTGAAGTGAGGGGCCCAAAACTGGACACAGAACTCGAGGTGCGGCCTCACCAGAGCTGAGTACAGGGGGACAATCACTGCCCTTCTCCTGCTGGCAACACCATTCCTGATGCAAGCCAGGAGGCCATTCGACTCCTTGGCCACCTGGGCACACTGTTGGCTCATGTTCAGTCGAGCATCAGTCAATACCCCCAGGTCCATTTCCTCTATGCAGTCTTCCAGCCACAGCGCCCCAAGCCTGCAGCATCGCCTGGGGTTGTTGTGGCCAAAGTGCAGAACCCTGCATTTGGTCTTATTGAACCTCATCCCATTGGCTTCAGCCCAGCTCTCCAGCCTGTCCAGATCCTTCTGTGGGGCCTCGCTACCCCCAGGCAGATCCACACTTCCAGCCAACTTGGTGTCATCTGCAAACTTACTGAGGGTGCACTCAATGCCCTCATCCATGTCATCAATGAAGACATTGAAGAGGACAGGCCCCAGCACCAACTCCTGGGGAACATCACTTGTGGCAGCTCACCAGCTGGATTTGGCCCTTTCACCACCACTCTCTGGCCCAGCCTTCCAGCCAGTTCTTTATCCAGCCAAGAGCGTACCCGTCCAAGCCATGGACAGGAGAATAGCCATTAGTCCAAGCCATTCTGTAGGAAAATACTGTGGGAAACAGTGTCAAAGGCTTTGATTGAAATATATTTGAAATATAATACATGATTATAGGGAGTACAGGTTAAATTTGATGGGAATGACTCTCTGTACTTCTGAGATGAGAGCAATATGTAAGATATACATAGCCTAGCTTATCATGCAGGGGACTTCTTTTGGTTTGTTTTGAAAAGTGCTACAGCAGGTTGTTCAGAGCAGTCTCACAAAAAAAAAAGGAATTTATTTTCGTCTCATAGCTCCTGAATTCAACAGGATGGTGACCTAGTTGGGTCTACGTTGAGTGGTTCTAGTCTCGCAGTACTTCTGCATTCTTCATCAGTATTTCTTGTATTGTTAATCTTTTTTTTTTCTGGGTGAAAGTCTGTCTGCAGCTTGTGGGATCCAGTATTACCACAAACAAGTTTTGTCAGTTTTTGAACAAGTGCAGGAGAAAAGCAGTGAAGGTTTTTCTACTTCACCAGCAGCTCTTCATCTAGCAACACAGCGCTTGTGCTAATTTTGCTAATTTTTACTGATTTACTTATCTGTTTGTATTTCTTACTTTGACCAGTGGATGTGATGAAATGGAACAGATTATGTGGATTGACCTTAGCCAGAAACTTAGATTTGAAGAACAGATTTTTAAGCTCACTTGTATAAATAAATGCTTTGAAAAGGAACATTGTATGTGAAGCTTTTAACAAAGCTTCAACCGTTTGTCTTCTGAAGAGATTCACCTCTATTCTGCTTCTCATCAAAGGATTCAGCTACAAACCTTGCACTGCTGTGTAGCCACAGCTATGATATGATTTGTCAGTTTGCTCTGGGGAAGTTGTGACTCAGTCCCTCTGTCAAACATGCCTTTTTTTTTTTTTTTTTTTTTTTGCTAATCTGAAGAAATCTGTCTATGTTGAATTCCTTTTATCCAGCCTGGATGTCTCACTGATTTCAGGAGTTAGAAGTTATACCTCCTCTGCCAACAGGCTCTGTTCAAGCCACTGACAAACATTTTCTTTGGATTTCAAAGTTTTATTTAAAAAATAAACACAGAGCACAGAATTAACATCATTTGTTCCATTATAAGGTATCCATTTATTAAGGAAGTATCACGTAAGTTCTTACTGTCTTTATTTTTCTTAACTGTCTTGTGTTATTATGAGGAAACTAAGTAGACTTCGGTAAATGAGTTTACTTATAGTAAATGAGTTTACTTTTCAGGGCAAATAACTATTTCCAGGAAGCCTCAATGATCTAAAAAACTATATGGAAAATATTTCTTAAAATTAGTCTTCTGACAGACAAAGTTTCAGTTTCTGAACTTCTCTTTATCAGTACCTTTTATTGCTTATTTCAAAAATAGGTGTTTACTTTTAATCAAAGGTCACGTTTCAGGCTGTTGAATTCATCAGCCAAGGACTTCTTTTTTCTCCACTTTTGTATTCACTGTAGTATTTTTTATTTTATTTGTACAGTTTTGTCTTCAAGAACTAAGGAGGCAGTTTCCTGGGAGCCATAGAGTTAAGCGATTAACTGGAATGAGATTTGAAGCTATGGAAAGGTAAAACCTTGATTCAAAAAAAAAAAAAAAAAGTATTTTCTACGTGGAAAGATGCATACTATTTCTTAAAAAGGAATTTGGGCATAATGAAAGCGTGGCAAAGCAATGCTATCCAGTTTCTACAAAGAAAATAATGGTGTGCATGATCATGTTATGTTTAGACATTTTTTATTGTGTTTTTGCTTGTACTATACAATGTTACATTTTTGCAATGTTCTGTCAGACTTTATAGATTGGAAAGAAAGATCTATTACTTGACAGTCTAAGTTATCATGCAGTAAAGCATGAGGCACTTTTTTGGCAAGGTCTGTGAGGTGTACATTTCATCTTGCAGACCTAGAGCAGAATATGAAAATGGCTGACAGACTTTTTTTGCTTCATTGTACTTCTGTGCTTCTGATCACTTCAAAATGGAGCTCTTTTTCTTTGTTTTCCAAGTCTTTATAAGTCCAGTAGAACTTAATATGAATCACTATGGAGTTCTTCATAGAAGCAGTTCAAAAATGGCAGAAAGTAAAAGAGGAAACATTGTAAAATATCCTATAAAATGTTTATAACATACCAAATTTAATATGAATTATTAAAATAATGAACAGTTGAGAACTTTTCCAAAAGGAGTGACCTTCATTTCATGCCATACAGAGTTAATGGGATTTCGAGCCTTTGGCCCATCTTTAATGAAGGAATTGGAATTTCGAAGTGGATACCTAAATACTTTTTAAAAATATATTTAGCAGGTGTTTTTTATCCATTTCCTTGCAAAATTAAATCTGAAAATGTAGTTTGATATGATCCATGAGTGAAAGTCCTTTGCTTGAAAAAAAAAGGGAGGATAACTGGATTTCATTAGCACAGGAGCAGTCTTAGTGCAACTAGAAGTTCCAGATTTCATGCTCTACACATTCCTGAAAAATTTTCATTAAACTTAGCAGTCTCCTTTTGATGTAGGGTAGAAGTACACTGAGAGCTTAGCAGCTTAGCAGCATGTTTTCCCCCCTTTTCTCAAAACCTGTCCAAAAGTGCAAAATATCATAATTCTGTTCAGATATTTTTGTCTACACTGAAGGTGCTACTGCATGGAGGCAGATCTCTATAGGAGTTAATGACCCCCCAAACACTATGTTGTTTCAGCAGTGAAGTGGGACTGAGCTTCAGCTTTTCAATAGTGTTTTTTTAAATTGTTGTGGTATTGTGGTCAGTTTAAATCCTTGAGACATGACTATGAGGTGTGCAGTATAACAGAAACCAAGATTACTTGTCAACAGGTTTTCTCTAGAAGCTGGAGGAGAAGAATGGGCTTCAGATGTGGGTCGCTGTGTACAGGAGCCCACCTATGATTGTTCTGAACTGTGCCCTAGGAAGGCCTGCCTCTTTCCACTGCCTATAAATGAAGCCTAAGGAGACTTTGTCTGGGGGTGATCACATGCTCTGTAGAAGTGCACTTCTCATTAAATTCCAAGTGCCTTCGAGAGTTGTTAAAATCCTGCATTCCTCACCAGAAAGGGGAAATAATGAGGAACATCCTCATAGACACTTGCTGATCAAGAGAATACTCTTCTGGAACTTGACTTAGTTAACTGGGGGTTATGGCTTTAAGTTCAGCCTTGTGAAATACATAGGATAAAGTAGCAGCTAATGGGAAACGTAAATACGGTGTTTAATGGCATTTCTGCTCAACTTGCCAGTAGCAGTCACCTTCTACTCGTTACTGCTTTTGTGCTTCTTTTCACGTTTGTGCTTTACTTTATGGTAACTGGAAAGCTGGGCTGTGAATGTTGTGGCAGTGCTCAGAAAGCAGTGTGAGTATGTAATGGGTGTCTGAGGTGAGAAGGGGATGTGCAGCAACAAAATCAGCAGTACCTCAGAAAAACTGCTTGTCAAAATATGTGTGAAGAGTCAAAGCATACCTTGGTTGTGTGCTGATAGCCTGGTAGCTGTGTAGTCCAATGTATTTTGAGTTGAATCGTTTAATTTGTCCAGTTTGGGTTCTGCACATGGCTGGCTAAACCATGAACCTGTTTCCCAGAAGACGTACTGTGTTTATAGTAACTGGAGTAATTTATTTTGAGCAAACTTGAAATAGCAGAATTAATTAATAAAACCTATGTAGTGGTGGTGGAAAACAGTTTTCTTTCATGACTTATGGTAAAGTCTTGGGGTTGCTCTAGTGTTACTAGTCCTTGTAGTTTACTGTTTGCAGCTTAAATTTATAAAATCATAACAAAACAGATATATGAGAAGTTTTAAATTGCAGTAATTAAGTGAAAAGTCATTATTTTGAATGGCCTATCAAATTCTGGGATTTCTGCTTCTTGGGAAAGAAGAGAGATTTGGGTTGTGGTGATTGGATCTATGGGGTACAGAAGAAAAGAACAGAAAGAGGGAGTATGACAAGTTTGTGTAAAATGTATTAGTTGCTGAAATAGTATTCCATGAATGAATTGCCATTTATTTTATTTAACTTTGTCTGCACAATTTTGTTTGCACAATTGTATTCAGTATAAAAAGTACAGGAGTGTTATTAGCTATTGCAAGAACAGTCATATAGTCAGAATTCTGTTTTAGCAAAAACAAATGTGAATGATTTCTTCAAACAGATACGATGATGCCATCCAATTATATGATAGAATTTTACAAGAGGATGCAACCAATACAGTAAGTTTAAAAAGCTTTTCTAAACTGCAGTGGTTTATTTGAAATTGACATTTTGTGGTTTTCACTGTGGAAAAATGTTTGTCATGTATTGTCATGTCATGTATTACTGTATTTGTTTCCTTTAGCTTCCTAGTATTATAACTGTGTGTTACCTTGTTGCCTTTGTAACAAATAAGATTCTCTTGATGAAGAGATGATGTGGTTTAATACTTGCTTAAACACTGAGTTTAGAGGACATAGGATTATAGCTGTTAACCTTTCCAGTAAGCCTTAATGAGACTTAGATTGATGTCAGTTAACAATGATTGTTATCAATTGCTTGTTTGAAGGATATGTTTGTCTATGTTACTTGATTTTGAGGAACTGGATCTCAGTATTGGTTAGACTTCTGTGCAGGTAAAATACTTTGGCTGTTGTAGACATTTGACAGTCTCTTGTAAACTCTCAGTGGTACGTTTTAAACCTCTGCCTTTCTGCACTTGTCTTATTTGATGTGGTCTGTTATTCAGGAGTTGAAATGGATTACGGGGTTAGCAAGCCTAATTGGCATATATAAAGTGCAAGCACTTACGTGAAGTAAACCATTAACAAAAAAGGGACGGTGACAAATTATTTTTAGGGCAATGTATCTTGAAATAATACCAAGTTGATCTCTCAGACAACATTGATAGACTAAAGTCTGACATTTAGCATTGATTCTGAACAGTTTTTTGATGTGTAGGTAAAAAGAGCTATTTCAGTTCTTCACTCCTAGTTTTCACTTTCCCTAAACTAGTTTGTCTTGAACTTTGTTTGCAAGAGAAATGTAGGTGATCTTAATAAGTCTGTGATGTTTATGACAAAAAGCTTGAACATAAGATAAGTAGATTATTGCCATGTATTTTCACAGATTTTAGTAATGCGCAACCCAAAAATACACTAAGTCTTCAAAGTCACAAATGTTAAAATGAGAAGGAAACCATCTACAGTGAAGCCACAAGAGTAGGTCACTTAGGTGCACATTTTATGGCTTTCTGCTAAAGCCTTTGAAAAATGGAGCACCATATTACAGTGACATCTGTAGACCACAGGTCTTTGAAGAGTGCATTTTTGTCAGTTTCGCTTTTCAGCTGTCTCAACATAGCTCATGTCATCTGAGTAGGGTGTTTGTGGGATGGTTTTCTAGAACAACGTAGTATGTTTAAGTAATATGCCTAATTTAGATTTTTTGTGTGAGAAAATCATTAAGATCCATAAAACATTAATACTTAGAAACATAAGATGTAAATTTTGTTACACTTCCATCACTTATTGGATTTCTGAAAATCTGAGACTAGAAGCAAGCAGTTTAAAATACAGAGCAGAAGTTTCTTGCTGTATAACTGTTGGATAGGTTGGCTCAGTCTTGCCTTTGAAAAGTGAAAATTAAAAATGAAGTTTGGAGAAATTGACATATGTAAGTTTCTTTGTGTCTTTTATCTGTTAATTATTTCCATGCACACATGTGACTGCTGTAGGAAAATAATCGAGATTTTTAAAAAGAAGCTGTTGCTCAGTTTGTGTTGGCAGTCACCTTACTTTATACAATTTCTTCTGATGTGTGGACACATGGAGTTGGTTATATATATTAAACAGTTTGGCAAGTGCTGTGAGTGAAACATAGACATTTGTTCACACAAATCATGCAAAAATCATACATTGCATCAACTGACAGTTTCAACTGGTGAGAAGAATGGGAGAAGCATTTTCAAGAAAAAATCCTTTATTTTAAATTCCTGACAGGCTTCTCCATTATAAGTGAGCCTTGAAATCAAATTATGTAATGGGCACTTGTGCTTTTGGATGAGGTTTTGTTGCAAATTTTGAAATTGAAGTTAACACTAATTGTTAGATTTCATTTCTCAAAATACAATTCAAAGTAGTTTTCTTAAAATATGATAATCTCTCAGTATTTCTCAACCATCTCAATTCTCAATATCTCTCAACCATCAAACTTCACTCTGTATTAAAAAATCTTATTTGTGTAACAATGGAGCAAAGTTAGTTTTGTCATTTCAGAAATCATGTTTCATTTTCCAAAGCTTGTAGGCGTAGGAGTCACTCTCTTCTCTAAGGAGGTTAGTATCCTTGAATGAAATGTGACTTCTGTGAAAAGCACAACTTGTGTGCCTTTTAATGCAATCAGCCGTGCAACCTTTTCCTTTCTTGCCCGTTTCAGATGAAATACAAGCATATTAGAGCTGTAGTTGGCAGATTATTCTGCCATTAAGGCTGCGTAATATTTTCCATCACAGGTCTTTTTTTATTAATTAAAATTTAATTTAGTATCCAATTGAAAGTCTTTATACTGATGCCAAACAGTGGCCAAGTTATTTATAGACCGGCATACTTACGCTGTTTCTCAGAACGAAATAAGGAGGACGTTGTTTTTCATAAGGATTGGGAGAAAAGACTTGGTTGTTTGTTTTTGCCATTAATTTATTTTATTGGGGAGACCTCATCCTGCTGTACTTTGGAGTAAAGCCTTGGATACTAACAGGAAAACAACTCTTAGTAGAATGCAACTTTTACTATTCTATGAGGAAAAACACCAAAATTTGTCTAAATTACAGGTATTTGAATGTGTTCATTTTGTGATATCAGTAGAAACTGCTGAAATTTTTTATTAAATACAGTTTCTACATGTATTGAGCATGATCTATCCCAGGCCACGGAGAGAAAAAGCAACTTCTAGCTATTGTTCCTCATTACTGTAGTGTTGTGGGAAAGGGTCAGAAAGCAGGGAGGTTCATTTCTTTTCTGAGTTGCACCCAGGTGGTGAGTATGGGAAAAGAAAGAACATCCCAAAGGAAGAGTGAAAAGGGAAGAAAGCAGAAATCCTGAGTGCCACAGAGAGAAGGACAGGTACAAGAAAGTTAGGTGGTTAGTTAACAGATGTCAGATATTGTGCAACAGGTGGTTTGAAGGGTAAATGGGAGATCAGAAAAGAGCAATTTGTATTAACACTTAAGTCTTGGGGATTTTTCCTTCTTCTTTTTTTTTTTTTTTTTTTTTTTATTCCTTTTTTGTTCTTTTTCTTTTTTAATAAAAGTAACACTTTACTTTGGAGCACTTGTTTTCTTCTGTCAATAAACAGCTTTGAGACCTACTGGTGGAAGTTGTCTCATTGCCTGTAGTACCTGGTATGTACTAATTGTGTCAGTAACTGTTTAGGCTGTAATAATGAAGGCATATACCAAGGAAACAGTTCTGCAGTTCTGTTATTTCACTAAAGAGAACACAGCTTTACTTCGTATCTCCTGAGGATATACCTGAAGGCTCAGGTATGCTACTTAAAAATGCCAGAAAATGCAAATTCTTAAAATGGCCAGTAGTATTTTCAGTTAGTAGGTACAATTGAGCTGTATTGATTAAGAAAATGAAGGATAAAATTTCATATAACTTTGTAATATGAAATTTAATGGCACATTTAATCCCTAGCTATTTTTAATCTGTACAGTGGTCTTCACAGTATTTTCAGCATCTTTCATTACTGGTCCTGACACTACAGTAGCAATTAAATTTTTGATAGTTATTGTAGAATGTAATGGGAAATCTGCTCAAAAATTGACATATCTATATTTTTCTACATGATATTCAAGACCTAATGTCTTGAGATGAGTTTTTTTTGCATAAGAATTTTACAAATTAAAATAGTATCTGGAGTGGTTTTCTATTTCTTGCTTGTCTGCAGCATCCACGTGAAAGGAAACAGTACTACCATTTAACATGCGTAGAGCAGATGGAAACAGCTCTGCAAAATTGTTTAGGACTCAGTTTCAAAGTAGATGACTTTCCAATTTTGCCATTGATTTCAATTTTGTAATGGAATTTAAATGATAATATAATTTTTAAACCGTGTGTACATGTCTGTATCAAATTATGTTGATTGCATTTTTGCATTAGTGTACCCTGGCAAAGGTTTCTGCTTTTGGAGAGTATTTGCATATGAGCATCCATCTATTTTGATAAAATAGGTAAGTATTTTTATGAATTGAGCCCTTCTGTAGATGACCTGTCCAGAAGTGCAAAGAAGACTAATTGTGAAAATGAAACTGAGATCACATGTCCAAGTTTTGTGCTGGTATCTAAACCACTCCACTGTCATCCTAGTACAGCTGTAGTTTGTCTTGATACTTCAGCTCAACCATCAATAAGATTGCAGAGCACTTAGTCAAGAAAAGGGGAAAGTGAGATAAGACACACAGTTCTGCCTTAATTCTAATCCCCAGAAAATCTGATGTCTTCATTGGAGTGATTCTTGCCACTTTTTCAACTAAGCTTTTAATGCAAGAAGACACTGTATATGCTTGCTTAGCTTAGGGTATGTGGATAATCTTGTTACCTTCATGGTCTAGTAAAATAACATTCACTGAATGAGGAATTAAAAATGGAGTTTAAAGAACGAGACAGTAAATTACTTAAGAACTTGGAAAGACCATGACTTCACCCAGAGTGCTAACAGCTGTTTCCAGGAATGATCAACAAGTATATTTATAGGATCACATGAGTTAATACACTGTAGTATTTTGAGATTCTTTTACTAGATAAGCTATCTTGAGATGGCTGAAGACATATTGGAGTCCAGATACTAGAAAAAAAATGAGTAAAATCTTAGCTTTGTGTATCATGTAAAAAGGCAGGAATTAGACATCATAAATAGCTTCCTAGCATTTTTTTTTTTTTTTAAATCATTGTGTATTTCTACCACCTTGACTATACAGGTAACTTATTTTCTTCCAATTCCTTATCTTTATTGATCAAGGTAAGAATAATGAGCTCTGTCTGAACATCAATACTTATTTATAGTGTGATCAGTGATAATTCTTTACAGTTCCTGCAGTAACAATGCATTTATTTTGAAGAGGCCTCCATTGAAGTTCTTGCAGGTTTGTCTACTGGAGGCTTTTAAGTTTCAAAAGGGAAAATTGCTTACCAAATGAAATACCTGCTAATAGAGGGAATTTTGTGAAGTGACGCGTATGCTTCATTACAGACGTTGATGGTCTTGCTGGGAAAGATGCAACTAGTCCCAGGTTTAGGTTTGTATGGTGGTAGGTTTAAGGGGAGTTGAAGAAGAAAGTTTGGCACTGTGCCTGACTCAGGATGGAGTTAGTGAGAGATATGAAGAGCTGCAGCTGCTGCTTTGGATAGTTCCCCAAGGAGGTCTGGTCATTAAACTGGGGGTGCAGAACAGGGATCCTGAAGAAAAGTTTTCATCTTCTGACAGTTGGAGCGTCATCTGCCTTTGTAAAACTTGTTTTCCTTCTTGTTTAATCGTAGTGCACTGAGATAGGGGAGTACATTCCAGCATTTTTCCCATGTTTTCCTTTTGTGGGTGTTAGCACTTTTTTTAAACCTTTGTGGAGATTTTGTTCCTTGAAATAAAGTATTTGAAGACATAAGAACAGCTATCCTGAATTTATGCCAAAAGTGCATTTAGCTTGTCTTGTTTTGACAGTGACCAATAGCAGATACTGGAAGAAGTGTATAGGAACTGGGTAGTCATACATTATGCTCTAGTCTGCTCTGCCAGTTTCTATTAATCTTCATGTTATGGTTTTCCTGTGCCAGAAGTGTTAACTATATATTTTATAGCTCTTCATGAAGTTTTTGCATTGATATTTTTTTTACCTGCCTTTTGAACTTGTTTAAATTTGTAGTAAGTTTGCTGTGCATGTGTCTACAGTATCATTTAGCAATGAAACTTCATCATTTATTCACTGATGAAGCAAATTTCTTTCTTTTCTTCTTACCTTTGTCTGCTGTGATCAGTTGTTTTCTGTTGACTTGATTCATTCTTATTCATGATTTTGTGGATCTTTTGCTGTTTTCATTACTCTAAACTGAGAAGTCCTACTCTGTCTAGCAGTTCTTTTTACCATTTTGTATCCTGAAATCCTGCTTCTCTCCAAGTGTCCTTTTTACTTGTATTTATTGTTTAGATGAGAAAGGAGAGCACACATCTGCAATTAGTATTAAAAAGCAGGAGCATTGTGGAACTCTACAACAGAAAAGTGATGCACTCTATTCTTTTCTGATAATTCCAGCGTTATCGGGGTTTGGTTTTTAAGGGAAGATTTTCTGTTTTGTTTTAAGACATCTTCAGAACACTGGACTGTCATTTTATAGAACTGCTTGTTGCAACTCCAGCATTGTTCCTGACTGGCCAAATTCAGAAAGCTTTGCTGAGTTCATTAAATTAGTATTGTTTCACCCTTTATGCATGCATCCCTTCATTTGGATTAAATTTCAAGGGCTGTTTATTCCTGCTAGCAGTTGTTCTTGTGAATGTTATTCTTTGCAATTGACTTTTATTCTTTAGACTTGAGTAACTCATTATCATCAATCAACTTGAGCCAGTCTGTGCTAGATCACTTAAAATTATGCTGAGCATACGACCCTGGGATTCTCTGTGAGGAGAACTGACTTTACTATTTTTGATATCTTTTAGCTACTTATGTACCACACGAAGAACTTTCCTTACTAGTCCAGGGCAGATTCCTCTACAACTGTGTGAGAGATCCCGTTGAAATTCTTTTTGAAATCAAAGCTCACTTTTAAATGGATCTCTATTGATCCAAGCCATTAGTGACTACTTTGAAGAGCTCCAGTAGATCTGGGAAGCTTTACTTTGTTCTTACTCTCCTTTAATAAATAACATTTTTCCTGTTTTCCAATTCTAGGCCTGAGCTTTTCGGCCTTTATGGCTTCCACCAATTTGCTGTGTGCTGGTTGCAGACATGATGGGCTACTGTTTCTTAGATTTACCTCTAGAACTCTGTGAAAAACCTGTGCTCAATATTGCTATTTATGCTTTGACACTATCCATAACATAGTTGCTTCAAGTCAGAATCGCTTTCCTGCATGGAACTTGCAACTCTCTTCCATGGTTCACTTAAAAAAAAAAAAAAAAAAAAAAAGTCTGGTAACAGCATATCTGTTATTGTGGTTGTATTCAGTTTATGTGGTATTTTTTGATGTCTGTGTAATTCCTTTAACTCCACTGTAATTGTTTACACCTTTGTTTTGATTTGCAATTTGCAGTTTGAAGGAAAGTATTTTAATGTGTCAGACTCTTAGACTAATGCACCTTTTCTAAGTTGTTAAATCATTAAAAAAGACAACTTATGGCATGGTTTACTAATCAAATGCAGAAGTTGATAAATGTTCAAATCTTCACTGCACTTTGAGTCTACTTAATGCCAATTAAAAGGAATCATGACAAATGGGAGATTAGTACTTGTGCCAGATTGGGGATTATTTGTCTTTAAAAGAAATAGCTCAGAAGGGTTTGTGGTTTAATAAATGTGACGTAGTAAAGTACCTCAGTCCAGATGATACTGATTACGGTATAAGTGTTTCTTTAAGATGGCATATGTCTTTCCATTAAGAATGCTGGATTTACAGAATCAGTCAATAACCATTCCGATATTTTGTTTTAAACCCTGGAAAATGGATCGGGCGAATATCATATCGTATGTTCTGTGCAGTCACTGCGTATCTTGTTGCAACACAGAACATTTTGTCCTTATTTTTGTCATTTTTTTTAGGTAAGGTGGAAATAGATTCAGTTTGTTTTTGCGTCAGACTGGTTCTTAAAAATCTTACTTTTTTAAAGAGCTGGGAAGTAAGATGTGAATGTCATTTTTCTATCTTTTTTAACAGAATTGTTACAACTATCTCACTATGCTCTGTAAATTTCAAAACGATCTCAAATTGGGTTGTTGAAAATAGTTCTACTGATGTTAAAACAGGTAATGAATTGCATGTATAAAATATGCCAGGTAAATCTATAGTATGGGTGAGAATCTACCTTTTCTCTGAAAAGTAACCAGTTTTTGTCTGGCAAAGTGACTGTTAGCATTGGTGGTGGTTCAGCACAGTAAAGCAGCTTGTTTAAATTGATGGAAGTACAGAAGATGACACGCTGTGTGCCTTTACTTACCCTACTCTCCTCAAGATGCTCAGGGAGCTGCCTGGACGTGAGGCCCTGCTCACTGAGGAGGAAACTGTGGCACACAGGGACTTAGAGCATAAATCAGAAGAAGAATTAGAAGTTTACAGCATACAAAATCGCCCACATCTGATTTTAGTGCAGGCCTTCTCATACTTGATTTTCTTAAAGCAGACACTCCTGAAGTCATACTGAATTTCATTCTTTATTTATATTATTAAAAAAAAAATCTGAGAGTTTTATGATATTTAAAGAAGAGCTAGAAAGCGTGATGGGAGAGTAGTCTGTAAATACAGCTAAAGCAATGCTGTTTTGCTTCTAGGTCTTTATCTTTCAATCAATCCTAAGACTCCTTGGGATCACAGATCTGAACAATCTGGATCTCTTCTACTGAACCACCTGCCTTACATGTATGTCTCTTGGCTGCGTGTTCAGAACGTTTTTGTTACATTTTTATTTGTGATTAAAAAGTGATATGAATTTCCTTAAAAAAAAAAAAAAAGGAAAAAAAAAAAAAAGAACAACCTTGTGTTTTAATTCCCAGCTATTTTTAATACTTATAAAAATTCTGAGCCAGTTCGAAACACTCTGTGCTTCCAGTTCCCAGATTCTCCTTTGAATGTTAGCACCTGTTTGAATGTGCGTCTTCCTCAAAGAAGAGTTCCTTGTAAATAAACTAAATTACCCCAGCTGTTCTGAAGGTGTGCATGAGAGCGAGGAGACTGCAGATTTCAAGCCCAGAAGCTGTTTTAATTTTGATAAAGGGATTGAAATTGGAAGTTCTAAGCACTACTTTTTTAAATATGAAACAAAATGTGTTATTTTGAAGAAATTTTATGTGCAGTTTAGAAGCAAATAAACTCCATTTAAAATATGTATAATTTGTCTTATTCTGAAATGTTACCTTCAGAACTTGGTCATTATGTCTAACCCCTTTACCCTTGATGCTTGATTATATTACATGACATTTTTGTTATAGGTAAACATCAGCTGAAATCTTTGATGAGGAATAGTTGTAGCTTGTCCTTAATTAACATCTTGTTGTTACAGTGATTTATGTTATTTGGGAGTACTGTGGTTAAGAAATAAAACAGCCATGGAGAGAATCTGTTTGCAGGCACATTTGGAGGACTTCCTTTCCATGCAATTGAAGGATTTACGTTAGAAATGAAATAGGAAGATGGCTCACTTGTAGAGTGTTCCTATTTGTCATTGCAAATGAAGCTGTCAGATGCGTTGATTGATTTTATATATTAAACAGATTATTTCAGTTCTCAGTGTATTTTTTTATCTGTCTTTTGATGGCTCCTTTTTCCCCTAAAATTTTGAAAATAGCAACTGAATTTTCAGTCCAAAAGTTACATCTTAAAGTAGCTAGTCTGTCACCTGGAAAAAACCTTCTGTCTTTGTAAGCCATTATTGCAGGCTGTGCTCCTTTGCCTTCTATGCGGTTATCCCACTCCCTGTTCTTTGGGGTTTCCTGCTGTGGGTAATCCCAGCCCTGGGCGGACAGTTTAATGCTGCTGCAGCACTTCCCCCACGGCAGGGGTAACGAGGGTAATGATCTGCTTCATGGAACTCTTCATAAAATGGGATAGTCACCGAGTTGGTGTTTTGGGATTTGAGGTGGTATTTTTTTTTGGTTTAGTAATAGTAGCAGCTGATAAACATGTTATCTGTTTCTTGTTACACTTAGCAAAAAAAACTTTAAGAAAGTTTAATTATGCTGTTATCTTTCTTTTAAAAGCTCTCTAATAAAATAAACAGCGCACGCTATTGCTGCGGCGATAAATGTGGTCAGCAGTTAAAACTTCCAGAGTCAGTTTTGGATTTTAGCCAAATGTCTCCCAGTAAAAGTAGAAAGATGAATGTCATTTCACATGTGGCAGTTTGACAGAGGCGCAGTGGATAACAAAGCGACCGTGGGTAAACCCACCATGCTGCCTGTATCCTAATTATTATTCTTGTTTTTAGGGATTCTTTCTCTACCTCTGCTTTGTGTTTAAACTGAAGAGTGAAATATTTTTTCCTTGAATTGTTTTCACTGGATTTGCAATGAGTATATGTACTTGGGGAAGTGAATAAACTCAAAGGAGAGAATAAATTCACAGTTAGCATTAAAAACATCTCTGGTTATGCTGATTTCTTATGTTACTTCAAGTAGTTTACATAAATGATGCATGCACTGCAGTGTTCTTCCAAGAGAAATGACATTCTGTCAAATTACATTTAAGAATAAGAAATTATTTAAAAGAACAGACATATTTAAAACACTGTAAAAATACACAAACTCTTTCAGGGTATATGTGAGTGTAATCTTAGGAAGGTTCATCATGAAGAAACTAATGTGAGAACTATCTGTTTCTGTGCAGTCAAGGCTTCTGTAAGACTATACCCAACTGAATAACCTCTCTGTAAGGAATGAAGTGGGCTGAGAGTTATGAGCGGAATAAGCAGTGGGACTATTATAGGAACAATGTACAAGTTTTTCATGAATATAATTATCTCATGGACAAAAGGCATCTAAGTGTGTGTGTACATGCAGATACATCATGCAAAACAGACCATCTGTCTTCTCGTGTCTGACAGCAGTTGTGATCACCCAGGGAGCAGGGCTTACAAGCACGGCATTTGGCCCATGGTGCTCTTTGAGGCAGGTTAAGCTGGAATTTGGAACTCCTATTCTGTCAGATTCCAGATCTGATGACTTTCAGACTGGTGGAGGTATATTGCTGTTTGCTCCAAACTGTGTCAGACTACTGGAAAGATGTCTGTTGGTTTGAATTACACCTTAAGTGCACCTTGATTTAAAACTGCTAGAGGTCAGGAGACTGTGTAACCATTGTATTTTGGAGGCTGGAATATAGTAATTAGCTATTAAAATGCTGTATATATTTTTCTCCTGGTGTTTCATAAGAAGTCTAATGGAGTTCAAAATTTCAGTACAGTATAATTATTGTTTGTTTTTACATTGTTTCTGATGAAGTACACATTCTGCCCACATATTGAAGTAATGTTTGCCTTTGCCATCAAAACAGCTTTTTCATATTCCGATTACATTGAAAGGCCTACTTTGTGCTCCAAAAGTGATGAGAAGCTTGTTCATGCACTGGGTGTATATTCAATAGC
>NW_024962263.1:73998679-74052027 GCF_019238085.1 Lagopus leucura
AAACCCTGTTAGCTGAAAGATTGTGAAGCTAGGATTTTTATTAACCCAAACAAACACATAAGATTATCTTTGTAATTTATTTTGGAGGGCTTTCATTTAAAGAACGAATACTAGAATTTCTTTTACAATGATAACGTGCTGTTATTTGGACTGGGGTAGTGCTGTTTTTGTATACATATATTTAGACTGCCTGACTTTTACTACTGTTCTGAAGGGTTTTTGACCACACTTCTGTGGTTGAGTCTGAGTAGGTAGCTGACTAATGACAGTAACCACGTTCTGATGTATAGTGTGGTGTATGAATCACCATGTAGCTGAAAACTCTTGCAGGAAAAAAATAAGAACCACTTTGTGTTGTGTTTTCTGTTACATAATGCCTGTTTCTACTTATTACTTTTGTTAATAAGAAATGACACTTATTAGTAAAAAAAGGCTAAATATTTCTGCTTTCCATATGTATTAAAACTGTTCTTAATGTAAAAAAATTGTGGTTTCAAACATCACTTAAAAATAAAACATTTCTTTACATTGTGAGTCATGGGGAGTTACAAAACAAGTAGGGCTCCTTTTATTGTACTGTAACGAAACTGAAGTAAGCTGTGCACTGTTTCATTTTATGTCGCTGTTATTATATTCTTCAGCTATGCAAAAGCAGCCTTCTGCTTAGAGGAGCTTATGATGACTAATCCACACAACCACTTATATTGTCAGCAATATGCTGAAGTGAGTATTTCTGAAAAATCAGTTATGTTTGAATACATATTCTGGGTTTTTTTTGTTACTGAAGCAGTGAAAATGGAATAAAAATGTATTTAATTTTTCCCTAGGAGATTTAAGACTGCGCGCAGTGAATGGTAATTTCTCAAAGAACTTCCACACTAAGAAAGCTGTTTTGTTACTCATTGTGACTGAACTATAAATAAGAGTCGAGGCAGGAATTACTGAAGATAAAAATTCCTTTTAAATAGGCTATTCTTGTTGAAGTGTTTATTCACTTTTCAAATTAACTGCATTAGAATTTAAACTCACAGTATTGGAAGACTATGTATCATAACTAAGAAGTTATATTATCTAGTACTGTGGAGCTAGATTTTGGAATCCTTCACATAGGAAATTTTGCCTGAAAGAGCACTCACTGTGTGAAGAGAGGATCCTCTGAAGTCGTACCTGTAGAATTTTAGACAGTTGTAACCATTTTTCAGATGTGTGATATTTTTTTTTCCTAAATTATGCTTAAATTACTTGGAATGGATTTGATTTGTTTTGTTAGCATGGATAAAATTGAGTAGCATCAAAACTTCAAAGTCTACATAGCCTTGTCATAGAAAAACTATGAAGCATGTCTTCTAATAGTTCTCTCCTTTTGTTTTGACTCTAATAGCAGTCAAAATTAATAGAAAAAATAATGGAGTGATCTTTAAACTTTGCGTACTACTTTTCAGTAAATAACTAATGAAAGGCAATATGTTGCCTACTGTTGTAATGCTGTGCTGAAGGAATTTAGAGTTAGTACAGATTTATAACAGTCAGAACTTAGATTTAGATTGAAAGTCCATTGTAATTTCATAAGAGACTATCCCAAGATTGTAAGTACTGAAAGTGCAAAATAATCACTATCTATTTGTATAGCAGCTGATTTAAATTAATGTTGGTTTTCCCTACAGTTAAACATTTTTACGTTAATTCACTGAAAAGAGTTCAAGTTTTTCCCAAGCCAGTGTTTGGCCTTTGGTAGAACTCACCTGGAATATCATGTCAAACAAACCTGACAAGAAGTTTCATAATATCTTTGAATCAAGAGTGGATGCCTGAAAATATGGATGATGTGCAACTTTCAGGAGCCTATTGTTTTTACAGGTTAAATATACTCAAGGGGGGCTTGAAAACCTAGAGCTATCAAGAAAATATTTTGCACAAGCACTGAAACTTAACAACAGAAATATGAGAGCTTTGTTTGGGCTTTACATGGTGAGTTTGATTGTTTTTTTCCTCATGTTAACGTTTTGTAAGCTTTAATGAATGTGTGTCATCCTTTGGCATTTGCTGTATTTTCTTCTTTTTGGTTTAACATAGTATTTAATAACAGTGTTAATCGTGTAAACTATAGGGTATGAACAGCATTATGCTAGTGATCAAAAGTGATAAAAAGATATTAAAGCTAGTTTCTGTATTCCAGTATATGTATCTTGACTCCCAATCCCAGGTGGGGTAATGATACTTCATTAAATCAATTTTCAAAGCATTTTTTAAGAAGCTTGAACTGTAATTTTCAGTTGCTTTTGAAAATGCTTTCCTGTGGAAGCAAAGTCTTGGCTTCCTATGCTTTCCCTATATAAATTCAAACTTTTTTTTTTACTTCTTGTTCTTCTTGTCTTTGTTCACATAATTTGATCACTGATTGATATAGCCATCTTCCAAGTTTAACTATCTTAAGCTATCAAATCATCCTTCAAGTCAATTTCATCAAAGATCAGCTCATTCTTTAAATATTTTATCAATCATTTTTATTATTTGTAAGAATTTTTATTTATGTCAAGCCCTTTTGGGCTTCAGTATTCCCAGAGGCTTCACTTGCACAATACTAGTAGGTGACTTAGGCTAATCCATCTTCATCCTCTTTAAATGTCTGTAAATCCCTATGTTTATGAATTCACTTGTGCCCCAATGTAATTTCATCGCCAGATACCAACTCTCTTTTGTTATCTATGTAGTGTAATGCCTTTCTGACAAGCAGAGCATATGCTAGTTCTTTTGTACTTACTGGACAGGATAACCAGATTGCAGCAAAATTTCCACAGCAATTCTGCTCACATAGTATCAGCCAATAAAATTTGCATTATTTTCTGTGCTCTTGCTGGAGATAAATACACATCTGTACATTTGTTGGGTTTTTTTTTAAGTTATGAGACCTGTGTGTGTGTTCTTACCCCTTTCCTCCTTAGTAGCCTCCACAGGGGTTGACCTTTCTGATTTCTGTGCTTATTTTACATTGAGTAACTCTTGGACCAGTCACTGGAGCATTGCATTAATTTAGAAATGCGTTGAGAGTAGATATTTTCTGCAACTTGAAGAAGCTGATCTATGCATTCGTTGTCTGTTTTCTTCACTGAAGTACTCTTAAGCTATAATTCTTGCCCATTTTTCCACAGAATTATTAACACACTAAGGTAACTTCTTGAAAGGGATTTAAAATACACACTTTTCTGCAGGATGGTGAACCTCTGAAGGGTACCAGCACACTATAACTACTTTCTTTTTTCCAAATGTTGCAGAGAAAAATGGCAATTGGATACAGGAACAGAGCATTTTATATCTTCTCTGATACATCAAATGGGAAAAAATAGTTTGTAACGTTTAGTTTAGGAAATTAGCTGATTATGTCCAGATTCTGTTCTTAACTCGGTACATAACCGGACTTAAGTCTGGTTTAGTGAATTAGAACAAAAAGTATTTTAAATAGTTTAGATAATTCTTAATTGGATGCTGTCTACCAGCTAGTAGTTTGTATTTATTTATTTTCATGCACATACTTTTCGTAATTGTACTGTTTTTCTACTTTTTTTTTTTTTTGCTAGTCTGCAAGCCATATTGCCTCCAATCCAAAAGCAAGTGCAAAAATGAAAAAAGATAATATGAAGTATGCCAGCTGGGCAGCAAATCAAATAAATAGAGCCTACCAGGTTAGTATCTAATTATTTTCTGATGCTCTTAATATTTTCTGTAGTTCTTTCCTGCACTTTTATCAACTGCTGTTCAGTGGGTTACATATGGTAGGTGTAAATTGGTTTAATTTGTTGGAGTTTCTTGCATTCTACTTGTTTGTTTTCCTGGAAGCCCTACTTAATAAAAGGTTGATACTTTACAGTTATTAATTTATATTACTTACAAGTTTTATACATTTCTTTTTTAATTAAATGGATACTGTAATGCTGACTTCCAAGACTCAGTTCTAGAGTTAGTATTTTAATAAAATTTAGTATGTCTTAATTCTAAAAATTATTTGGTTATCTACTTCTTCTTCACTAGAAATCAAATTAAAATTTTAGAATTTTGGTTTCTTTCAATTTAATCTTAAGGAATATTATTATTAAAATCATACTTTAAATAGAATAGAATAGTTTAATTGAAATGGGCTCTCAAAGGTCATCCAGCCTAGTCAAAAGTTAAAGCACATTCGTGAGGGCATTGCTAAATGCCTCTTGATTCAGGTTGGACAATAGGAAATGTTACTTTTCCCAAAGGGTGTTCAGGTGCTGGAGCAGGCTGCCCAGGGAGGTGATGGAGTCACCAATCCCAGATGGTGTTCAAGAAATTTTAGCTGTTGTACTGAAGGACATGATGGGAAATATTGGTGATAGGCAAATGGTTGACTGGATGATCTTAGAGGTTTTTTCCAACCTTGGTGCTTCTGTGGTTTATTGAGAACAGTGGTGGTAGGTGGACAGCTGAACTGGATAGTCTTGTAGGTCTTTTCCAACCTTGGTGATTCTATGATTCTATATTTCTAATAATTACCTTAGGGACAGTTTATCTGTAAAACTGTAAAAATACAGACTTTTTAGGCCACATTCAAAGCATACTAAAGTCATCAGGAGTCTTTTCAGGTATTTGAGAAGTCATGTATAAACATTTAGATTTACTTTTGTTTACTTTTTTCCCTCTCCAAGTGTGAATGAAAACACATTTTAGCTAATAGGTTCTTCTGTCCTTCCATCCCAAACATATTATGTCTATTTAACTCCTTACAGATATTCTCAATGATCTAGCAATCAAAGCTTATGTTCATGAGCTTTAGCATCTATTACAAACGGTTCAGTTCTTCACAGAACTCTTTTTCTGAGCAAAAATGTTGGGTTTAAATGAGGAGACTTTACTTGCATGTAATTGTTCATTTCTGTCTGTAATATTTCAGAATCCGATAGTTATTTTACTGCTGCTGTTCAAAGTTAATGCTGCCAAGTGGCTTTTTGACAAGCTTCATCTATTACTGAATTAAATTAGGATTTTCCTTTATGACCAGTGCAGTTTTCCTGATATTGTTGTGTCAATCCACTGCCAAAAGTGCAACTTTTGTGACTGACATGTTCCTGACGTATTACAATTTTAAAGTAGTTTTCACTTCCCCTGATTAAGCCTATGGCTTCTGACTGTACTTTACTGTGAGGAATGTCTCTTTAGAAGCAGTTTTGTGGGAAATATGTTGTGTCTGAGGACATAATTAAGCTTTTTCTACTTGAATGCATAAGCTTTCTTTCTCTTAAATGAGTTTTTATGCTTGATTAATCAACCACGTACCTGTTCATGACAAGGAGGTGTGTACAAATTACAACCTTCATCTCATTTCCCATAAATAAGAAGGACTTCTTTTGACTTCAGTATGTCTGATGTTCTAGTAAGAACATTATTGATGGAAAACATAAGTATTGCAGGATTTGTGAGGGAAAACCAAATAAAAAATTGAAGAGTAGAATACACGCTAAATTTGCCATTGACAGAATAAAACAAGTTTTAAAAGATGTCTGAATTTTAAGTGAAAACTATTATTCCATGCTTTACATCTTAATAAAACAACCTGCTTAGATTAGGGGAGTTGTAAACATATGTTTTAAGGGAGTGTTATGACGAAGTTTTATGGTTGAAAGTGCGGGTAGACATCCCTTAGCTCTTCTGGGAAATGGCCTCCTTCAGGGTACATCAGAATGAGAGCATAAAGTCAGTGTTGGCTGTGGGTTGCTGGCATACCAAGACTAAAACCTAGAAATGCATCTCCATATCCTCATTATAACAAAAGTGTAAATGATAGTTTGTAGTTACTTGACTCGGAGTGAAATAATCTTTTTTTATTCCCCCACATGGCTTTCTGTTAGCATCACAATCTCTAAGGAAATATGAATACTTGCGTTGTTCTTTTAATTTTTTACTGGAAAGCATACTTTCAGTGTTTCTGTGAAGTTATTTTGGAATTTATGTGATGAATATTTGATTGATGCTTAGCAGCACGGGTCACATTAAGACAACTAGGACATTAAAACACATGTCGTAAGTTCTTTGACTTCATACTTTTGTGATGCATTGCATAGTTTAGCTGCTCATTTTAGCTGTTTGGAACATTAAGTGACAAGCACCATATCCAACTGGAATTACAGAGGGAGTTTAGCTATGCAGAAAATCATATCTATTTCAGCCTAGAATTTGGTGAGTAACTGGTGTGGACACACCCTTCATCTTCAGAGTACCATGAGAAGCTCTAGTGACCAAAGCTGGACAGGATTACCTCAGCCCTGCCCTACTGAGCTTGTTGCTCTGACATGATTTCGGAGGGCTTGGCCACTCCAGTTTTCATGGCAGGGACTTAACACCAACTGCTACAGCAAATAGTGTCTGGTGATGTAGTAGGTGGGTGGCACTTTCCTCTACGAGTCAGTACTCTGATGTTTTGCTCCCCTGGTTTGTTGAATGGTTGGAAATTGTCAGTTTTCAGACATCAGGATGAATCCTCTGTGGCGTTTGCCAGTGAAAGCCCTCACAGGCTCCCTCCAGTAGTGGAGGATTGTCTAGCCAGGTTATAAGCTAGTTACTTATATAGTCTCTATAAATTCTCCTCACTTTTCCTTGCATTATCCAAAGCTCTCTGCAAAGTGAAATGAGACCCTTAAGAGTCTGTTGAGCTTGGCATCAACTTCTTTTATTAGTTGGACCTTCTTACGCTATTGAATGCAGTTTTTCCTTGAGTCATAGTCTAGAGGATGAGATGCATTTAGAATCCTGACATGGGTGCCAAGTCAAATTATATGCATTTGTGACTTTAAAATTGCTTTCAAGCAGTTGTCTTGCAATAAGATTTTTTCCCATTTTGAGTCTGGATTTTGTACTTGAAGCACCAGCAGTACAAATAGTAATTCTGAAAACCTGCTTTATTTTTTTTTCAATTCAGCACTGGCTGTAGTACCATCGGTTTTTTTGTTGCTGTTTTTCATACCATTTACTTGAAATATTTTTACTGCTCCCTTCATTTTAGTTTATTTTGTGACAGGTAGTTTCCTTTGGCACTTGATTTTTGCTTTTCCTGTGCATTCTTGTTTGAAATCCAAGGAATGCTTTAGTTTATTGTCTTTTTAAAAATCAATATTTGTGTGTAAAAAGAAAACCATATTTTTACCTTTGCCAGACTGTAAAACAGTGTTTCTACAGAAAAATGTGATAAAAATAGTTAAGGGTAATTTTGTTTGGTTTGGGTTTGTGTTGTTTGCTTTCTGGTTTCTGAAGAGCATCAAATAGCTGTGCTTTATGTGGTTAGTATTTTGATGTTATATGTGTAACGATGCATGCTGACTACTGCTTCTCATCTATGCCTAACTTAGGAGGTGAAGTAGTCAGGTTTTGTAGCTAGGGCTGCTACTTGCATCTGGAAGTGCTGGCTGCTAACACTGTCATTCTCTAGGCCACTTAATTTTGAGTGACTGAGTGAGAAGAAAAAAAAAAAAAAAAGATACTGATTATTTGAAGAACTGTTGTAAGTTCAAGCTTAGTTTTGCATTGCTTTATCACTGCAAAACTCTGAATTATTCAGTTTGTGCTGATCCTGTGAAGAAGCCTGTCATTTTGTGACTGAGAACATGAGTCCCGCTGTTATTTTAACATTGGAACAAACTGTGGCTACCTCTGGTGCTCTTCAATTAAGTAATTAGTTTAACATGTCTTCTGGTAAAAGCATTTCAGCAGAGGCTGGGAAGGTTGATTAATGCTCACAAAAATCTTAAATGTGATCCTATTTGTAGTAGTTTTTCAGTTATATACTGCTTTGGTACATTGCTGAATTCTTCTATGTTAGCAATCCACATGGAATTTATGGTTGGAGAGGTGATTTTGTTACAAACCATTTGGGAAACAGAAAATTAAATCTTGATTTTAAGAAATGGATTCCGGCTCAATCAGTCAAATTGCTGTGTAATGGCAGAATAGACAAAATAATTGTTCGTCAGGGTAAATTTGAAGTGATTAGATGTCCAAGTATACTTGTGTTTGTTATGATGCAGAGTTTGATTTTACTTGTTCCATTTAAAGTACATGTCAATATCATGAAGGCAGCCACTCCTGAAACAAACAAGTAGTGTTTTTAAGCTAATATCTTGTGTCGGTTTTGTTTTCAGCATCTCTAAAGAGAAGTAAAATAAATACAATTCTTATTTTCAAGCTTTCCTCTGCCTGCTTTCTGTATGTCCTACCAAACGTGATGTTAGACCGTAGTATATTCAGACTCCTGTGCTTCTTTATTTTGTTTTGGAAGTGCTTTGAATAAGAAGCAATTCTCCTGTGGAGGATTTTGTGTTCTGGTTTTACATTTGCTTGTTTTGATGAAAGGCTTGGACCTCCCCAAGTATCAGCTTAGGACTGCTCTTGTTTAGGTTGAAGAAAAAGAGAGAATTCATTAAATTCAATTTCTTATCTCATTTAAAGAAAGCTTTGATTTTCCTTTAAAGTTGACTATTGCAGGTCATTATGAAAACTTTGCAACCTGGAACATGGTACATATTGCTAGAATAAAAGCAGGGAATGTCGGTTCGTCTCTGAAAATATGAAATGTGAAAATATGGAGTTTTCAGTTTGTCCCCTAACTGTGAAGTATTGTCACAATAACGGAACTTCATTTTCCTATTTCATGTGAAATATCTTTTCATTTACTGTACTGAAGCTGTTTCTTCAAGATCAGTACTGATGCAGAGTCCTAGTGTTAAATTGTAGGCTAGGGGTCAAAAGCGGGTTGACAGGTCCTGCAGCTTGTTGCTGGTGTGATTTTACCTGGGTCTGATGACTTAATCTTTCTTAACAGGTCATGAAGAGTTTGCTAAATTAAGTTAATTACAAGAGAGATGGGGCACATTATAAATCAAGGGCAAACTATGCAAGACAGCAGTGGAATTTGAAATAAAAAACATAAACACTCAATAAATTTTCAATTTTAAATGTTAACAATTAGGCAAATAATAGATTATTTTACTAACTGCAAGTTACAGTTACTGCTTCTATAGTTTCATTACCACCCCAGCCTCAAATGCAAAACTTTTTAAATGAAGGTGTATTAGAAATGATTGAGAGTTTTGTTTGACTGAAGACCAGCACAGTCAATAAATCCACTGTGCTCAGTGTGACTGATGAGTGATGGGAGCCATCACTACAGTTACAATACTCCTTTTGAAGTCAGCATGGGGTAATCAGCAGCTCCTCCCCTTCTTAGCCTTCCTTTCCCAAACTTGGCTGCACATATCTTAGAGAATCTAAAGCCATAACATTAGAAAATAGTATTTATAAAGCTGTATTTTTCCTTGCTATCAAGGCAGAGCTTCAGATCAAAGCAGAATTTCAGATGCTCTCTGAAATTGCTGTTGTAACAGTAGGTTACAATCAAACATGAGATCATTACTTCAGTTACTTTGAACCATAAAATGTAATCATAGGATGATTGCATTGTTCTGTGGTAGATTTTGATAAGTAGAGCCTTCTCTGTCTCGGTGTAACTAAAATAGAAAATAAATCATATTTGTAACTTAAACAGTAGCAAGACCTGATACTTAAGCTAATCTATTTTCAGTGACATCAAAAATTAAGTCAAATAAAATTTATGTTAAGGCTCACAGAGCAAGTAAAACAACAGGAAGATCTCTGTCATTAGAGAAATGTTAATTTTCAAAGTGGAATATTTGTTAGTACTCAGTATGTAAATACTGGTTGAACGATTGAAATTAAGATTTCTGTTATTTTTTCATTACTTACTAGAGGAAGGATGATAACTTTCGTTCTAGTAAAAGTGATAAGGTTTTAGTGTAACATTAAAGAGGATGTTCTTTTGACTTTGTAGTAAATACAGTTAATAATTTTTAGGGCTTTTTTGTCATACTTGATGCTTAGAACCTTTACTTGCACAGAATATTTTCTTATATGTGAAGAAAATATATTTAATTCTTTATTTTTTTAGTTTGCAGGTCGTAATAAGAAAGAAACTAAATACTCCCTGAAGGCAGTGGAAGACATGTTGGAGACCCTGCAAATCACTCAGTCTTAAGTTGGCACAGAGTGGTCCAATATTAAATTTTCAGATTCTTTGATCAAACTTTAATAACTTCTGGGTTATGTTACTCCAGTACTGTTAAAAATTAATTTTGTATTGATTAATGTGGCTATATAAAATAATCCTGAGAAGTAAAATGCCTATTTATTGCTGCTATTTGAAATGTGATGAATACCCACTGAAATGAGTAACTTATCAAAGTAGATGACATAAAGAAATGTAATGAGTTGCACAACAGTCTCTTTAGATTTTGTATGTACAGTACCTGCTTTTAAGCCATAATTTGTAGAAATAAACTTGTTAAATGACTAAAAGGAATTACAGTGATGTATTGAACTTGTCAATGGAAGCTACAAATTTATATGTGGAGATTAATAACATATGTTAGAAAATGTTATCTTACTTGAATATTTAAGAGTTAAAGCATGCTACAGATGTATAATTTGTTAACTATTTACCATACGAGAAGAGATTATTTTGCATGAATACACTTTATTAGAGGAAAACATTAATGATTTTATGAATTATTTGATATCTGCTACTGTAGAAATGGAGAGAACTTTTTTGTATACATTTCTTCAGAGGGTGTCCTGTACTGACTTACGGCCAAAGACATTTGTCTCTGTGGCTTTCTGGGCAAATGTTTCCATGTCCTCTTAGTTCTCCAATCAGTAAATACATGTGCTTCTTTTATTTCTTTTTTTTTTAACTCCTTCTGTGTGTCCTTTGTTGTACACATGTTCCACATCATGAATTTAAGAACCATCTGAATACAGGGACTGCGTGCTGGTCTGTTCTAATTTTACAGTACCTACAGTACTGCTGCAAGCTATGGCATATGAGCTCCACGGTAACCAGGTGTTCCTGCACTGTAAGGTTGTTCTACTGCCTTACACTTACTGGAGAATGCAAGTATTTTTATATCCATAAGCATGAAAGATCTAGTGCACTGTAAACGTGTGTCATGTTTGTCTTTTAGGAGCTTGTTTGTTTACTCAGATAACTAGCCAAGCACCTTAATCCATGCATTTTGCAGTTCTGGTAATTTTGTCTTGTGCTCCTTCTGTGGCACAGCTATCATTTATGACAGCTTCAGTCATGTTACATAACGGCAATGTAAGCCTGACAGATTCAAATAAAAGTAATTGCAGTGTCATTTTCCTGATTGTTCCTAGCACCCAAACTGATCACATCTCTGAGTTTACACTTCTTCCTCTATATAGGTTAAAGTCTGTGCATTGAAATGTCCATTCTATAGCCTTGGGATTGGAGTAATAAAGCTGAGCTCTTGCTTAAAAACAAAGTGTCAACACAAACTTCCCCTGTGGGTTCAAAACTTGAAAATGGTGGTTGCATGAATTCATGCCTTTAGGAAACATAAGATCTCATTCTTAGTATCTATGAAATACATTATAAGCAGTGAATATAATAGTGTGACAGGATGAGTGCTATGCCCTGAGAGTAAATTGTGTCTAGAATCCTACATTAACTTGTTTCAGTGCTTAGGAATTACAAAACTGCTATTACTGTGCAGTATTTTTATTAAATTACCTAGTTTTAACCTGTAGAAATTTTATAAGGTTATTTTCGGGTTGGTTAGTGAATTAATGTTTGCAGATATATTATGTATATTTCAGGTGGAAAACCAAGTCAATCTCATACGTAAAGCTGTGTGCATTTCCATTCAGATTTGTTCTCTTTTACTGTATGAGTGTGCCATCTAGAGTTTTAAATCCTCAGTAGTCTTGTTTCTATTTTACCTACATCTCCAATAATTTGGTTGCATTCTAAAATGAAAAATGATGGGAAGCTGTACTGTAGGAATCACTTAGACTAAGGAACAGTTCAGTAACAGGAGTTTATTCAGTACAGTTGGTATTTAGCCTCCTATTATATTCCCTTCCTAAATGTAAATATACATTTACAAAATAAAGGGAATATTCAATAAAAACCTGTGTGGAAGTGTTACAGTAGACACTGTAGCACAAAGAAACTGAAGTTGATCTTTTGAGTTTGAAGTGCAGTAGAAGATACATGTTGTAAAGCTTCACTTTGAGAGTTATCAAACTGATTTGTATGAAGTGATTAATGCTATTGAAGCATTTTACAGCGTGGAATTTGTCATGATGAACAGCTCACATATATTTGTCACTTACACAAGGAATTTGAATTACGCAGCTGAGGTTTATGAGATTTTAACTCCAAGCTACTGAAAAAAAAATGGCAGCACCGAATTATTGCGCAGGAGGCAACTAAGGTGCTGGAAAGATACAAGGTGTTGTATCTAATGCTTTATTCAGAGGCAATTTATAACAAGGAATTTAAGTGCAGGACTTAGATATTCTGTAAAGATGTTTCAGAGGTTTGTTGGTAAATTCTGTATAGTAGACGACTTCAAAACTTGTAATTTAGATTGCTGCTTAGGATCTTTCTCATGCACTCTGATTTGTGCTTATGTTTTGGCATAACTCTTCCACAGTAGAGTTTACAAATTGGACTAGCAAGTATTTATGGTATATTTATATTTACTTCAAGAATAAATTACTCCTATGAAAAAATGCATGGGCAGTCTTTCATGCAACTGTTGAGTTGCAGCAGTGGAAACACAGTTTTGTTTCTATATTTAAATGAGAAAAAAACTGACTTTCTTTGTCTGCAGAGAAAAGAATGGTGTGAAATGCCCTGCACTTTCAGCAAGCAAAGGTACGCAACTGAAACTGATAGAATATGATCTTTATTGAATTTAGTTTCCAGTCCAACTCAGTGATTCTGTCATTTGTTGCTGACGCTGTCTTGCGTTAAAGAATGTGTTCAAAGAATGGGTTACTTAGTTAACAAATGAACTTGATTGTCTCTTTTTGTGCTCTGACAGCAACAAATGCTACATAAAAATGTTATCAAGTATGCAGTCTCCAAAATAAAAGGCTGTGCATTGTTTCAGTTAACAGAAAGAAACTTGAGGCCTTTGCAATTATCAGTGTGTAGCAATGATTTGAGTCTTTTTATTGTGCCTTTAATAGTAGGCTTGATGTGGGGGGCGAAGTCTTATCTGTTGAAGTAAGGGTCATTGAAGAGCCAGCTAAAGCTTTGGTGTAGCATTTGTAATACAAACTTCTGGTGACTTTTTCTGGTCTTTTTGCCTAAATGTTATAGTTTATATTCTCTTGTTGAAAAAGTACTCATTTAGAATATCTCTGAAATTTGGAGCCCAGAGTATCTTGCAGTTGCTATTGGAAACTCTGTTATTGGTCAACGGAGGACTTCCTCTTGGCAGCTTTGTATTTGTGATGGCGTCCATGTTTGCTAGTCACTGCATTTACAGTGGAACTTGTGTTTCAGCCAGCTTCAGAAGGGAGTGGGAAAGGAAAGCAAATTAAACTTGACTTACTGGCATGAAATTGTTAGCTTCTTGTTACTTGCAGCCTCATCTTCCAAGAACACCAACTGTAGCTGTAATCAGGTTTGCAGTAATAATCCTGCTTGTAACTCAAGAGCTTCCATATTTTCAGCTGTAAAACCGGTGCTCCATTAAAATCTGAAATATACCAATTTCAGTTAAACAGTGCTGTGCAATGTGCACTTATGCTGGAGCTGGTGGACAGAGCAGAGCAACTCTCCCAGCCTCACTCATATTAGTGTTGGAGTAGGGGAGCATCAGAACAATTGTTTAATGTTGGGACTTTTTTCTCTAGGAAACTAATACTACTCTAAGCAGTGTTTCGAGACATAACATTACTCGCATTGCTGACTGCTTGAACAGAAAGTTAGGACTAACTATTATTTAATCACAGATGCTTGGGTCTTTGTGGAGAATAAAGTACTTGATATTAATCTTATCTGGAATAACTGTGGACCCAGAGAGGCCTGCATCTTGCTGATAGGCACCAGCTGGAAGTTAGATTTAATCCAGAAGCTAGTTTTCAGAAATGGACAGTAATCTACCTGCCTCTTCATGAACAAGCAAACAAAAAACTCAGAAGCACACCAAAAAAGCACCCACGTTTGGTAAAGAGTTGTTTTCCAGATGCTGAATATGAAATGAAAGACCTTTATCCATAAATTTAGTAGGTTATTTTATTTTAATTTGTTCTGTGATTAGAAAACCCTCCCTTCAATATAAAGTAATGCCAACCTTTGAACTCTTGCCTAGAATGCAGAAGGGCTAGAGTGCAGTACAGCTTGCTCAGCCGGTGTGCCACACTAGGACTCTATGACAAGTTTGAAAGAAAATGTCATTCATCTGTGTTTAGGGTCCCACAAGTGAGTATTCCTGGTGTGCAGGCATCTGTCAGCTGAAAAGAGCTGAATAAGACCAGACCAGTACAGCCTATCGTCTGCAGGTGGGTGGTCAGAGCCCTAGCTCCCAAATCTTCACCCAGCCATCGGCAGGTTGCACATCAGCATCAATCTGCCTGCAGGAATTCTGCCCTTCTAGAGACTTTCATCAGCATTTTACTTCTACCCCCCTTGGCCTCTGCCTGGTAGGATTCTTGCAGATGATTTATGCTGAAGTGCAGCCTTACCAGTTTCACTGGAAGGTGCTGAGGTGTGAGAGTAGAGGTGAATCGTTTTGCTGAATAGATCCTGGATTTTAAAAGCTTTTACACTTTCTTAACTTCAGTTGAGTGATTAGCGCACACCTAAGGGTTGGAACAGAACCATTTACCTTGTACTGAAAGGACATCAAGCAACAAGACCAGTCTGCTTAGCTTGTTATGGATGCTTGATAAAGAATGTCAGTGGATTTTATCATGCTGAACCATGTGCAAATGTGTAGCAAGATCTGTTGTTTGTGGTGTCTGTAGTTTAGTTCTTGCCATCACTGGACTGTCTTCTGTGTGTGAGAGCATGGAGTGAAAACTTGGTGAAAACATTTCCAGATGGGAAGCCCTTTGTTCAAGGTCAGAGAGATGGATGAAGGAGCACCTTTTTGGTTTGCATGAGTCAGCGTAGGTCCAGTAGTTCTCTTTCCTGTAAAAGATCACAAAGGATGCTTCATTTTTGTATGGCGTAAATAGTGGAAGATATAAAACTGTATTTAAAAAAAAGAAATCCTGAAAAAAAATCGATGTGCTCCTCTTACTTTAGCTGTTTTCAGTGTGACCTTGTTGATGTTAGGATTTGTCATGCCATTTGGTTAGCACATAGGCATCCGCCTCAGGGCTGCCAGTGCAGAGAGACACGTTTAGAGTGACTGTTCTCTTGGGAAAAGTTATTGATGGGCTTCCATCATTGCAGGTCATGACCTATTTGCATTGGCAATAGAAGCACTACTTGCCCCATTGTCAGTACTTGCTTAAATAAGATTCCTCTTAGGATTAAGGCCAGTTTTCCCTAAAGAACCAGGGATCTTTTCCTCAAATGTAAATGGTTGTATTCTGTAGCAAGATTTTAGCTTTTGGACATGGTGTTTGGAAGTGAAACTTTAAACCAGGCAGATGTAGTCCTCCAGGGAAGAGGCTGCAAAAATCAGCACTGAAGCAATTTCAGGAAAGTGAGCAGCAAGTAAAATTAACCATTACTTGTGTTTATTTAGGTAATTGAGCTTGACACAGTGGTGTGTCTGACAAGTTGGTTTGTGTTTTTTATTCCGTTAAATACAGATATGACACTCAAAGCTGTCATTGGCCATCTGAGACGGATTGTTTCACTTTAGACTTTGGAAATCAGTAAATGTGAATGGATCGCCGCGTGGGCAGCAGCATAACCAGAACACTTCTTCTGGACAGCTGTTGCAGTATGTTTTGTTTCTTAGAATCAAGAATGAAAAACATGAAAAAAATCTATTTTATTGTCTATTAAAAGTCAGTAATATACTGTGTCCTTTTTACTCATTTACATTTTCTTCATTGAATATTTAATGGGTTGTTTGGGCATTATTTATTGGCATGCTTTATTGTGAGCTGGCAATATATTTGAAAGATTCAGAGGGAGAATGAAAAATCTGAAAATAATGTAAAACCTTGGAATTGCTGACTGAAATTGAGATGAATTATTTGTAAAATGAACACAGAATTTCTGTTTTGGACATCATAAGAACATTTAGTGAATTGTAACAATGTTCTAATTGTAGTCAGGCCAAGCTTTTTGATCAAAACTTCCCAGAAATGTGATGTCTGTATGGAGCCAAAAACTCTAATAAGCGCTTAAGTAAACTTTGATTTAGTTAAGTGTAGGCCTCACCCAGCCTAAGGAAGAAGCTTTTGCTAATATGGATATTTTATTCTTCTTGGGAAGCTCCCATATTCAAGTAACATTGAGCCTGATTAGTCATATGAAAGAAGTGAGTACACCTATTATCAGCATAGTTTCACGGAACAACAAGGGTTTTCCAAAGGCAGACTGTCTTCTTAGTAAAGCAGAGATGTAGATGTGGTCATTTGGGAACAAATTTAAGAGAGGAAATCGATGGATGATGCCATCATTTTGTGAGGGAATTGGATGAAGAAGTCTATCGAGAGATTTATGTGTTTGTCCTCAGGCCCCTTTTTGTAAAATATGCTGGAGAAAAAGCCCTCTGCAGAGAAGGCTCGTTTAGATTGGCTGCATTTCAGCTATTTAACTATTTAACAGAAAGTGAATTTTTACAAGTGCCAGTCCGACAGACTGATGAGCAGCTGATACTAGAGCAGGATCAGGGTCATGTTTGGGTTCCAAGCAAAGCACCTGGGCCATCGGTAGCTGGGTGATGGGGCTTGCCACTCAGCTCTAACATCTGCCTTTAGGACATGGGCAACCTTTTACATGTCCTTCCAGTGCCTCCTTATGCTGTACAACATTCTGAATGCCTTTATAACATGAATAGTACTGTAAAATAAATAAATAAATAAATAAATCCAATGATTTGCTGGTTCAGAAGGGATAGATAATCTGATTTATTCACATCAGCTCTAGCCAATGTATGTACAAACTTTTTTTTTTCTTTTTTTTCCTTTTTTTTTTTTTTTTTTTTTTTTTTGTGAGCTTAGAGGCCCTATTTCTCAGTATTTAGACAACAAAGTAACGGATTGAATTCTTAAAGTCATAGCTTCCATTTGGCCTCGCTTGCACATTTTTTATTCCATTTTTTGAGAATCGGACCACATATTTAAGTGCTTAAGTGCTTAGACATGGATTTGATTCTTAAATTTCGGCACCAGCTTTTCTTTTTTCTCCTAATCTTTCATTTGCCAAACTTTTAAATGGAAGCCTAATGATAATTTTCTAAGAGTCTCTGGCTGTGTATTTGTAAACTATTGAAAAATACCTTTTTGTATATGGACATATACATCTATGTGTTGAATCACAGGAAGAAAGCAGCAGATGTGGTAGGTAACTGATACAATAAGAACAACATTTGGACCAAATTAGTGCAAGGACAGCTGTGAAGACTGGAATGATAGATTTTAATGAGGTAAAATTCTGCTTGAAATACAGAAGTAACAAAGTTTGTGCTGTGACAGGTTGTGGAGCCACGTGGTCATTTCTTCATGCTCCTTCCCTTGCTGCAGCCTCTTTCCTGTTATCTCCCACTGGTAACATCTTTTGCTGTGTTTTTGTGGGGCAGGATTTCTGTTATTATGCTGTGACCATCCGCGACATGCCCAAGAACTGAGAGATGATATCTAGCTACTTCAGGGTGATTGTTTTCCCTGTTGTTTTGTTTCCATTTCAGTGGTGGGTGAGGACTTGGGGCGTATTCTTTGGCAGTGAACTGAAAATATCAGAAGGCTACCAGATGTTGGCAATCTTCACCTATTTCTGATCATTTCGAGTAAATGAAACAAAGGGACAGAAGGCACTGGGAGGATGCCTGTCTGCTTTCAGATCCCAAATGGTCTGCAGGAGGTATTGGAGCTGATTTGTCTGTTCTACCACAGGGCTGGAATGGAGGGGAGCAGATCTTCTCACTTTGACCTCTCTGAATAAAGAAGACTATTTAAATGGGAAATGATATTATTAAGGACTGGCCAGAAAGCAGGAATTTTGTCTTACAACAAAATTGAGGTTTTACTTTTGTTTTTATTTGACATCAGAAAAAAAAACAACAAAAAAACCAGAAGCCTTTTCACTGCAAAAAGAGCCATACCCACAAGGTTGAAATCGACGCAGGATTACCAGTAACCTAATGACTGAGTCATTTCCCTGGGCTGTAGAGGATGGATATTTACGCTTAGTTGTCTACCTGGTTAAGAGAATCTTCGTACTTGAATTTCTCTTGTTCCCGGCAAGTGACCATCATGTTGCTGAGTCAGTCTCTGTCTCACTGTGGTTGGAAAAATGGAAGAACTCAATAGGAGAGATTGGTTTTTGATAGTTGTGTTTCTCTCTCACTAAAATTTCAAAAATAAATTTGACTTTGAGAAAACTTCAGTGAAACAAATGCTTTTTTGTGAAAAGCGTCTGGCTTTTATGAGTTCTAATGACACCACTATTAAATTGTGATCTTTCACGACCAGAGCATGGACTTTACCATGCCTTTAATTTACAGTGGCTCTGTGGCATTAAAAACAGTCGTGTAATTTACATCTTTTTTCAGCTAACAAATCTGAAACTATACAGAGAAAAAAAAAAAACAAAAAAAAAACCTGAGAATATCTGTTGTCTGTGCTTGCACCCTTTCTTTGCTTGGTAGTGCACTTTGTGTGGTATGGATGCAAATGGGTCTGCTGGGCTTTGAGGCAGCTCCATACAGCGGGGAGAGCTGGAGGCCGCCAGAGAGAGAAATGTTTATGGAGCTCTGCTGGTGTCTGAAAAGGCAAAGGTGGACTGTTTTATCCTGAACAGCCTGTATGCATCTTCTGTGCGCAGTTTTCTGTTCCTCCAATAGCTAGGGATCAGGGTTTGTGTGTGGATTTGGGCAGATCTGGTCCCTACACTTTTCCCTTTTTAGCTCACTATAAGTGCAGCACCCAGCTAATTGTCCTGGCCATCATCTTCTCCCTCTCAGTCTTAAAGGTCAAGTGATGGAGGAAACAGCTCCTAGTGAAAATATGAGAGGTACCAGGACCAGGACTAGGTGAAAAAATCTCCTTGCTGTCTCTTGTGTTGTGTTGAGGGACATGGTTTAGTAGGAGCTATTGGGAATAGGTGAACGGTTGGACTGGGTGATCTTTTAGGTCTTTTCCAACCTTAGTGATTCTATGATTCTATGATTCTATGATTCAGAGCTTGGATTGTGGCTTTTATCCACCGATGGAGTTGGTTTCTCTTAACTTGTTAAGGGTCAGCAGGTTTTGTTTTTTTATATATATATGATTTCAACTGGTTTGAGATTATACGTTTCGTTATTATGCCCATCTTTCTGTAAAAGAAACCTGTAAATGCTGTTTTAGGAAGTCGTCTTTCCTCCTGAGTCATTCAACTTGTGAAGTTATGACACCTCATGCCTTCAAATAGTTTAAAATCTTTCTCATGAAAGCCAAGTGCAGAAAAAGGGTAAGGTTGCTGGAAATGATCTTTGATGAACCATTTTCCCCCTTGCAGAGTGGCAGAGAAGTCAGTAAATCTGTTGAGAGAAATCTCACAAATACATGGGAGGTGCTACTGTTTGTGAAGCCCACTGCTTTGTGAGATAAGTTGTTGACTTAGCTCTTCAACTGAAAGCAGTTTGGTAACTAGGTTTTTCTGCTTCAGTTTTCTCAGCTGTAGAATAGGATCAATGGAGTCTGTTGTGCACAAGAAGTCATTGCTTGTAGGTGTTACCGTGAAATTAATACAGCGCTTATCAGTTTTATCCTGCTTACCATCATAAATATTGCATTACTAGTTGGCTGACCAACCAGTTGCATTTCTGGGAATGAAGTAATTTCTGTGTGCAGCCACTTCTCACAGGTCACAAGAACTGTATGTCATGCAGGTCACAACAGGCAGTACTTACTGTGACAGGAAAGCGTAGGGTAAATTCGGCAGAATTCGCATACAGTTTATACAGACTCCAGGTGTTTTAAACATTTATTCTAGGCATTTGTTAAAAAAAACAAAAAGGCTTAATATTTCAGGTGGTCATTAATGCTTTTGCTCAAATTGACCTTTATTATGAATAGATGGTAAATTAACATGTCTTGCTAACTTCAAACTTTCATTAATTATTCGTGGCTTATTTTCTGTACGTATCAAGAGCTCTTGACCCTGTAGTCTTAATTGAGTTTATGAAGGATAGTCTACCATCTACATCAACAAAAAAAATGTCATTGAAATGTCTCTTATGCAGAATTCTTTAAATGATTGACTGCAAAATGGTAAAGCGAGGAGAAGGAAGAAGTGTTCCTGAGTATTAGGGCGTTACAGCTAATCTTGAGATAGATTATTCTGTATATTGGGAGTCAGATTCTGCTCTGATTAAACACAGCAGGAATTTTTATTTTGATCTAAATGTGAGCTTGGTGTTGTGACTTTAGGGCATTGACTGTATTCCTTTAAAATACTAATTTGTATTTTATAAACCCATTTCAGGCCGTTTTCAGTCATAACCATAGTTTTCTGAATGTTCATAGTGCTGCATCGTCAAATAGCTTGCAGTGAATAAGACACGTAACAGTTCACATCTTCAAAGTGTCTGACAATAAAAAGCTGATTTAAAATTTTCTCTTATTTTTAAACTATCTTTTCCATTTCAAATCTGGAAAATACACAACTGATTTTTTTTTTCTTAATTATTATTATTATGGTGTAATTTACGTTAAGAGGTTTTGGCCTGTTTATGTGTGCTGGAATTTGCCAAAATTAGTAATGCGATATTCCATCTTTAGCAAGCCTATAGAGCAATAAATAATGACACATGACTGTATGTGAGTGTTGTTAGTTTAATTTTTTTTTTGTGGTGTTCATGAAATACAACAATCTTCCAATCCGAGTTCTGCAGTATTAGGCAGCAAGTTGTACCCTGAACTAAACCAGATGCTGATCAGCTCTGTTCCTATTATCGACTTGGGGCAGAGATGGTAACCAGACCTTACTCACAATGCTAACATTTGGAACAGATTAACAGCAGTTAGGCTGAAATGAGAAACCTCCACTTTAGTGAAAAGGTTCAAAACGTGTAATGCTGTAAAAATCAGGGCGTCTGTATTATGTTAGATAGGAATAAATAAGTTAACTGTAGGCCACACTTTCCCCTCGCAGGATGTGTTGTTTCCAGTTTATGAGTGGCTCTTTTAAAGGACATGTTTATGGAGTATAGTGAGGTTTAAGTCCTGATAAACCATCTACTTGATGAGGTATAGTATATCAGAACTCTCTGTGCTCATTCAGTGTGAGATATCCTTCCCTGGACCTGAGCTTGGAGTTTTCTGCCTTGAGGATGAATTCCGCATGAACTTGTGAAGATCTGAGACCAAGAAGCTTTTGAATGCCAGGTTTTTTCCACCTTCAGCAGTGAAATCAGTGAGACGTGTCCCAGAGGTGCCCAGAGGAGCACATGGAGTGTGTACAGCCCGTACACTGCATGTTGGGCTGGAGATGTCTCTGTTCCTGCTTATGGGATCTCAGAGGATTTGCTGGAAACTGGAAGAGTTCAACCTAAATGTGACAGAGAGCTTTATTCCTCTTAGGCTAAGAATGAGCTGAGCCTTGTCACCTACTTGTCAAACTTGAGCAGTTACGGCTGCAACCATATACTTCTGTGTCTTATGTCTAATGCTGTATTATCTTTTTCCTCCAAGCCTATGGTTTTTGTCTTTTTTTTTTTTTTTTTTTTTTTTTTTTTTTTTTGTGGGAAGGAGAGGATAAATATTACTTTAGCATGAACTGAATGACAGGATTTGGGCTAAGGAGAATCTTTCTGCAAAAGTTATTCAAAGACATTGCTGGTTTCTCACTGTGTCTATTACCTGCTGGCTTTTTTTTCCATGCCATTGGTGAGAAAGCATCATAGTCAGGCTTGCATAGAATAGAAGCTTTTTTCAACCCATATGGAGGGCTTCTATTTAGTCATCGTTTTATTAGCAACTGCATATATGAATGTTGAGAGAGATGAAGCAAGGAAAGTCATTATCCTGGTTATCTGGTCAGATTGTTCATGTAGTAGCCAACCCAGGAAAGTAGCCAGGGAAGTCAACCACTCCAACTCTGCCAAGGAAAACCAGACCGCTTTGTTTGAAGACCTCCAAGGAGGAGATCACACAGACTCATTCATGGGTGGAGGTCACTGTGGCATTACTGAGCTCACCAGAGTGAGCTAAATGGGTTATTAAACCTAATCCAGTGTAATTATACTGGGTAAACTACTGTGTAAATTTCCATTCTGTCTAAGTTGACTCGAAATCGCTGCATGGGCAACTGTGGCTGCAATATTGTTTGTTGGCCAGAAGGGAAACAAACGAGATGCAGTGGCAGGAACGTAGCCAGAAGAGATACCAAGACTTGCAAACATTTACTCTATGCAGACTGGTTAGAGGTATGATCTAAAACACATAGGAACAAAACATGAGGGAATCCTAAATGCACTGAAAGATTGCCAGTCAGTAATGCTGCATCATATGTGTCAGGTATATGCTGATGGATGCTTTGACCCACACCACCAAGAGCTCAGGTTTCCTCTCTAGCATTTGTTCACAGAAATGAGTCACCTTGTATCTGAGCATTGGCTTGCTTGTGCTCATCCAGCATGGTTGTGAAGGAAGGTTCAGGGCATAGGGAAAAAGTTCTTCACCAGAGGATGATCAGGCACTAGAAGAGGCTCCCCAGGGCAGTGGTCACAACACTGAGCTGCCAGCGTTCAAGAAGTGTCTGAACAAGGCTCTCAGATTTATGGTCTGATTTTCGGGTGGTCCTTTGTGGAGCCAGAAGTAGGGCTTGATGATTCTTATGGGTCCCTTCCAACACAGAATATTCTATGAAGTTCAGGTTTGTGAGTGGATTTGGGCATGCCTTGGAAGTGTCCTATGGAAACAGGTTGTGCATTTTGCTCTCCAGTAGCCTTCAGGACCAGGAGGGTCTTCTCTGTATCTTACCTTTAGCTCAGTTCCTTACTGTAGTTGTGCATTTGTAAGCTGCTGAGTGAATGCTTATATAGGTGATGTGATTTTATGTCATTTTTATTCCTTTCAGATTTTATTATAGAAAGCACGTTTGCCTTTTTCTTGACCTTCTAAATATTTAGGCATTACGAAAATTGATCAATCTTTTCTGGAATTACAGGTCAGTGTAAAGATGTCCCTGGCTGTGGTATTACTTAGGAGCTGGTCTGTATTTCAGGCTGTAGTTGGATCTTTTCCATGCTCCCTGTGTCTCAAATCAGGAAGAATGTTTTCAGATGGGAAAGAAAAGCTGTGAATACTTTGCTTGGAACAGTATTTTCATGTAGAAGTGAAAAAGAAGTGAAAGTAATAAGCTGTTAGTATTTTAAAGCCTGACCTTCTACAAGATGGTTTACACAGAGGGCCACAGAGGGAGGGGTGGATGTTTCCCTCCTAGTGGGATCCTATCACAGAGAAGGCTAGAGAGGAACAACTTAAGGCTCTGTCTTAGTTTCAGCTGGGACGGCGTTGTTCTCTTCAGAGTGTCCAGTATAATGCTATGGTTTGGTTCTAGGAGAAAAACAATGTTGATAACACACCAATATTTATAGTTGCTTCTAAGCAGTGTTGTACAGAGCCAAGGCCATTTGTAGTGAAGCACCCAAGGAGCTGGGAGGGAACAGAATTAGGACAGCTGACTTAAAATGGCCAAAGGGATATTACATACCGTATGACATCATGTCGGAGTTTTGAAGGGAATAGGAGTGCATCTCATTCTCTTCCACTGCTCAGTGCTAACTGGGCATCGGTCATGGGATGGTGAGCAATTGCTGGTGCATTACTTGTTATATGATCATACATATGTATATATGTAATACGCATACATATAGTCATAACTATTATCCTTTTCCTTTTCTCTTTGAAAATAGTTTTATCTCAGTGTTCTACTTTGGTTTTTTTTTTCCAATTCTTTCCCCCATCCCACTGGGAAAGCGTGGAGTGAGCAAACAACTGAGTGGTGCTGAGCTACCTACTGGGTTAAACCACAGCAGGCAGTGACACTATGGAGCTGTGCAGGTGATAACTCAGAGGCAGTCTGCATGGCTGTCGGAGCTTGAAGAAGATTTTGATCTGAGACCAAATCTAGATTATCCTGAGATAGCGTGCAGTGCAAGGTAGCGATGCAGGAGCATCATTTGAAGTAATGTGCTACTCAGTGTGTACTACACACTGCTGTGTGGCTGAATCGTTGGTATCTCCCCACCCTACCATGGCTGTAATGGTTTCATAAAGCAAATTATGTCAAGAAAGCAAGGCAGAGTTTTTCAAACAAAACCCAAAGCAACCCTGTGGCACTCAGAACTTCGGTCTCGTAACCTTCTCAGTCTCTCACCGTCTCTTCACTTTTTCCAACTCTTGGATAGACAAGAGATACAAAGTGCCAGACCTGTTTCCAAGTCTGTGGTTGGACTCAATAATCTTTAAGGTCTTTTCCAACCTGAGCGATTCTGTGATTCCATTGAATATCAGGAAATGGTTCTTCATCAGAGAGTGGTCAGACATGGAACAGTCTCCCTGGGGCAGTGGACATAGAACTGAGCTGCTAGTGTTCAGTTGGTGTCTGGACAATGATCTCAGACGTCTTCTCAGATTTTTGGGTGGTCCTGTGTGGAGCCAGGAGTTGGATTTGATTATCTTTATGGGTCCATTCCAACTTGGGATATTCTATGATTCTGTGATTCTGTGAATTTTCTCCCTGCTCAACTTTTTCAGTGAGCATTTCTATTGTAAAGAGCTCCTTAACCCTTCTTAAGCTCTTTCTTAATATAAAGCACTGCTGGTATAACCAATCTGCCATACTGCACTCAGTGACTGAGTTTTAGTGTGGAGTTGACGCACTGTGAAAACTGAGCCATGGTTTGCAATAGGTCTGGATTTAAAACCAAAATTTAAAAATTTAAAAGCAAAAATGTAAATGCGGGATAAAAATCAGTGATGTTCGCAACCTAGGAACTGTGTTTCAAACTTTAGAAGGAAAGTGGTTTAGCTTATTTTTTTTCTATTTTCAGGAAAACTATTGTTTGCTATCTTAATGGTTTCACATGCTGATGAATATATACATATGTAGATATATGTATTTCTGAAATAGGTGTTGTTTGCAGGTACTTTGTCCTGGGGTATCTGTACAAGTTGTAGGGTATGACTGATCATGAAGTGCCATACCTGCACCTCGCTGTGCTTTGCTCACTCACTGCATCATGGCCATGAAGTGGCTGAAATACTGAAGCTCAGCAAGGTGAGAACTCCCCCTTAGAGACCTCTAATGGTTTTTCAGTGATTTCAGAATGGCCAGGTACAGAAAAGGAAAATTTGGGTTGAATTTCATCGTGGCAAAACCACAACATGCCACACAGCAACTGTGCTCTGAGGTTTCCATGTGAGTTCCTGCTGAGTGGAAGTTAGTGTGGAAGTCTAAGGCCATCCCATACTATTGCGATACCACGATGTAGTGGTCCTCAAGAGTGACTGATATCCTTGAAGAATGGTAAAACTGACCATGCATAAACTTGAAATGGTCCAAATGAATAGCTTCTTTTTAAGGCAAAGCTATGGTTTTAATGATTGATTCAATTTAATTTTTTATTTTATTTATAACCTTTTCTTGCCAAAATCTTTTTCCTCACAAAATCTTTTCCTCACCAGAAATTTGAAGTTAAAAATTATTCTTACTGGCTTTTTTTTTTTTTTTTTTTTTAATCATAAACACATCATTTGTTGTGGGATTTTGTTTTGTTGCTTGATTTTAATGAAAATTTGAAAATTTCTGTACGTCCAGTTCTGACTAGTGCTCAAATACATTGAGCACTTCTTCATTTTCTTCCAACCTCGTTCCAAATACAGAAGCCTTCTCAGGGATGCTCCTTTTGCCAGCTGAGATGCCTCCATCATTGCATCACAGTGAAGCAGAGGACTGCATCCTTAAGGATCTCCATGGATGTATGTTGTGATATCTGTCACAAGGCATTTCTATTTAAGGCAGCTTGCAACAGGCAGCTGTAACTAAGATCTGGTGAGGGGAGAAAACAAGTAAATGAGTAATTGTGGCACTGGATCTGTCCAGAAATGGATGAGGGTAAACTTAGCCTTTTGCTGCCTTCCTTCCATGTTTGGCAGCTGACCTTTCTGAGGGGACAGCAGGAGGCTGCCACCCACCCTCCATGCACTGCTCTGCACCCTGCTTTGCTCTGTGCTCCAGAGGAGAGATGGGAAGGTGGTGGTATGGATCCACAGAAGAAAGCAATTTTGTGTTTAAACACGGCTGTGGAGAAAAGTACAGAGTCGATTTATAGCAGAAGCTGCATACACATTATAAAAATCTTATTTGAAAGCTTACAGGAAAAAAAAAAAAAAGAAGTGTTCAAATTCAGCAGTGATTAGATTGATGCATATCAGCACTTCATACCCTCATGCCAGTTTCTGAGGTCATTGCTGTATCATCTGTCAGTAACTTCCCAGTGCTGGCCTAGAGTCTTAGAACTATTCTGTTTTTTTGTAGGGCATTTTTCCCAATTTGTTAAACATGAAAGAGAGGCAGGAGGAACACTAGTCAAAGATGAAGGTTTTACAAGTATTTCTCATTCACTCAATGTAAAATAAATTCTTTACAGCACGACTGGAATGTCTTTGCATATATTCCAGGATGGCTGTGCCCAGCTCTGAGACCAGAGCGATGCCTTCCCAAATATCATACAATCAGCTTGCTGCCAGCTTTACATACAGCCCTCACTCAGAGATGTATGTCGTTGCTATTTTACAGCTGTCAAGACACACTTTTAAAAAATGGAAGCCCTATGCACCAGATGTTACCGAGTCCGGTGTGGTCTACATTGGACCCCTTCCAAACCTGCCTGCATATAATTTTCAAGTCCCAGCAGCCCTGCAGTGCTAGAAGATTAAAAAAAAAAAAAGACCATTACTGTACCCTTTTATATTGCTGAGCTCAGTTTAGTTATCTGCAGCACCACCAGATAAATAGTTCAATCAGAGGAATTCCACCTTAGCATTAACTCCTACCACTTCCATTTTTTTAATAATTGGAGGCAGATTTGGATTACCAGCTCTAAAATCTGAAAAATTCTAATCGATGATTAATATAGCTACCCAGAGAGGTATTTCTTTCTTTTAAATCATGAATGTTGGAGTGTACTGATATGGCATTTTTGGGCAAGGAACTCTATGAATTCATACAGTTGAGTTTTATGTACACATGGGTAGGGTACATGTGTGCATCTGGACCTGATATTTTAATTTTAAAGAGGGTCACCTCCAAGAATAATACAATTTACAGGGCTGTTAAGCAACCAGTTGTTCTGATAGTACCTTCTCAAGAAAATGTGTTATTTCGGTCAACAGCATTGAAGCATTTGTTATGGTCAAAAAATGCTTGGATACTTCCCTGAAGATGAAGAATATTCTTCTGAGCTCATGTCACTCGATGAGAAACATAAATTAGTACATTCAGTACCTGCAGAGCCTCCTGCAGAGGCCCAGCTTTGACTGTCACCAGGCTCTGAGAAGGTATTTAGGTTCCTTGACCTCCTTGAATGGCTCTGTGGGCCTGAGCTCTTACCCTGAAGGCAAAAGAATTAGGAGTACTATGTGGAGAGCCCCACTTTTAGATGGCATTTTCAGTGCGTCCATTACTATCTCACGTTGTAACAGTGTTTTGAATACTATGACAAATAATACTAGAAAAGCACTTTAATAATTCAGTAACTTTATAGTCAGTGTTGATTTTCTTCCTTTTTCCATCTATTGCTGTATAAGATTTTGCATATATTGGCTGCGATAAGTTTGCCTTTGACAAAGTCTGTTATTCACATTGCATAAGAATTCCTTTAGTTTTGGAGCAGGAAAGTGTTCAGAGAAACAGCAAACCAAGAAAAATATTAATGAGCATTTGTAAGAAACAACAATTAGTGCTCAGAATGTATATGGAAGTAGAAGCCACTTGGTTATGGATTCTTTATATATGCACACAGAAGCACATTTAGGGCTCATGTGATGAATCAGAACTAATGAACAAGTTTGATTTTTGATATTAAGCAATAGCAACATTTATTTTAGGGGCAATCTACAGATTGGTTGTTGTTTCTCTGAATGGTGTCTTACACTCCAGTAGTGGTAATACAACGTAAACCTAAATCACGTAAAACTGTGAAGTGGAAGAAATATCTATTTTTTATTTATTCTGTGCAAAGCTGATTTCATTTAAGATTTTATTTTTAAATAGAAATAACAATACTATTAAGAAAAATTTACAGTTAACATATTTTCTTTGTATAGATTTCCTTCAACCTGGGTAAATGAGACCCTTTGCATCACTGTTCTCCATTTTGATGTAGATTATCTCCTAGTTCATCTCTCTTTTAAACAGTCAATTATGTGTTCCTCTTTATGAACCTGCCAGGGACTACAAAGGGTAGTACAGATTTTTACCCCTTTTCCTTGAGTTCAAGAATTCTTTCATTTGCCAAACTGTCTTCGCAGCTGTGGATGTGGCTCCATGCTCCACTTTCTCAGAGCTCCATTTGAGCTCCTGCTAAGACTGAAAGCTTTGGGGAAAATAAATCTAAGATGTCAGTGACTTAAAGCCTACTGCTGTAAGTTTAAGATGTTTGCCTGATATCACATCACCGAAATGGAACAGATAAAGATGAAGTGTAAAGTATACGTAACGTGGCTTGCAGTTAAATGCGGTAATTGAAGAATGCAGGCAGCAGATCTGGGAAGGTGATAAGGTAAGCAAAAGCTTCTTGGGAAAGGTAAACTATCTGAAGAGCTGACAGTGATATGCACTGACTGGAAGGAACCCAAAATTGTTTTAGCCTTTAAGCATCCAACAGACATTGGAGTAATTGAGTAATCATACACTCCAGGCCCAGTGTTCCTGTCACCGATACCTCATGCATCTCAGTTATTGGTGTAATTTAAATTTGATAGCCACATAATGGACCAAATTCTCTTCTCTACTTTTCATAAGTCGCCCTGTTCGATTCAATGTGAAGAACGTTTGCATAAGTGCAGAGAGCAGAATTTGTGTCATGAGACTTACTTACTTTCTCAAAATGTGGTATCCCCTGCGGTACGCATTGTGCAGCACCATATAAGACAGAATATTTATTCTGAAGGAAAATATCCTGAAGCACCGTAGATTAGTTCAAATTCTCAAAAAGTGTAAACTTTTCAGTTTCTTCCAGTGCTTAAGCAGCTTTCCTCAACATTTATGCCAGAAATTGTCCTCAAGTCTCTCCTGCTGTTGGTGCCAGCACTTTGAAGGTGTGTTAGGTTCTGCGTCGTAAAAGATGACGCCTGCCTGTATGCATTTCTCAGGATGACAGCTTCTACCTTTCAAGGGTCATTTGGGTCAGAAATTTTCATTAAAAAATATTTGAGAACATGCCACATACTTCGTCTGTCTATTCAATCTTAATATTCAACATTTCAATATTGCTAAGCGGCCAGATCACAGTAAGCTCATTGGAACACGGGAACATCTTTTTGTTCTGCTTTTATACATAGCACCTCATGCAGCTGAGGCTTGGGGTGCATGAGCCGTACTGCAGTGCAGATAGTAAATGCTGGTCATCAGGAGGGCTTTGAGGTGTGACTTTCACAATGAGCATACAGCTTCATAAAGAAATCTGGCCCTAATTTTCTCTGTAAAACAGGGGCAGTGTGCTTGTCTGCATCTCCGTAGTGCTGGGATGATTGATTAATATGTCTGAAGTGCCATATAACAGCTAACGTTGATCCATTTGGCCCCACAGCCTGCAGAGTAAGGAAAACCAGTCTCCCAGCTTAGTGCAGAAAATTGCCTCTCAAAGTACTCACCTGGCAGGTAGTAAATATGCAGTGGGGGAGGCTCTTGGTGTTCTCCTTTCTTGATAGGAAGTTAGTTGAACTTAGGATTTGTCCTGGAGGATTCTTTTACAGACTTTCTCCTCTCCATTTTTCCTTCTAACCCCTCTATGGCCCCTAGAAAAAGAAATTCTTTTAGACTGGGTCCAGTGAAATAACATCAGCTTGGTGAACCGCAGCCAACTTTACTCCTTCTGAAAGACATGGCTGCTCTACCACCTGACCCATAGCACTTTCTGGCAAGGTTTGGGTTGTGACAAGTCTCATCTCTTCTTGGAAAGAGCATCCCAGCAATTTTGGGACAAGGATGAGCAAGGGGCTGATCCAGAAGTCAGCATGACAAGATCACCTGTTGGAGGAAGAAGCATACAGCTGCGTAGATGTGAGCAGTGGTGTGCAACGCCAGGTAATGTTCTGGCACACGTTACTGATTACAGTAGCAACAGCTCTCTGTGCATCCACTGACAAGAGGCAGAATGTTGCCTCTGGTTGTTACCCGGTTCTGTTCATGAGGAGTCCACTTATAACTGGGCTATCTTTGTGCCAGGAAGAGGCATACACTGTGTCCCACCTCATAACCCTTCCCTCTGTCATCATCACTGCTGATGCAGTGCTGTCCATCTGTATGTAACCCACAAATTATCTTTCCACATCACTTTCAAACGTTTTCACACCTGGATAAAGGAGTGAGGTTAAAAGGAAGGGCTGAAGTCTGCCCACATCTCTGTGGTGTGGCCCTTCCTGTCCAACCGTGCAGCTGAACCTCTCCCTCGGGCTTTCATCTTTCCTATCTCAATTTCTCCCACATGATTTTTTTTTTTAGTTTTGATAAATGCAGTCTTGCCCTTCACTTACACCCAGCATGCTGCAGAGGTCACTTTTCTGTCCCAATGCTTTGACTGTGACACTTTTCTTTGTAATCTATATCTGGTTCCCTCTGTGCATTTCAAAAATAAGTTCCTTTGTAAGTTCTGAAAACTTTCCAATCTTTATTTTCCTCTTGTCTATCACTCCCTACAAAGGGATTGATTCCATCTTTCATTACCCACATTTCAAAGGCACAGACAGAAGTTGTGCAGCTCCCTTCCTTTCTGCCCTCACCTCAGTCCCTGTAGCCAGACATGGGCCTGCATTGTGACTGCTTGGAAAATCAGGTGAATAAGAAGCGTCAGTGCCTACTGATAGATCATATTCACTTATACTCTCCCTCTGCTCTGCATCTATCCATTGGTTTTTGTTCTGTTTTGTTAGATATTACGAGGAAGTTTTTTCACACAGAGCAAGGTGATGCACTGGAACAGGTTGCCCAAGGAGGTTGTGGATGCCCCATCCCTGGAGGCATTCAAGGCCAGGCTGGATGTGGCTCTGAGCAGCCTGGTCTGGTGGTTGGCGACCCTGCACACAGCAGGGGGGTTGAAACTAGATGATGATTGTGGTCCTTTTCAACCCAGGCCATTCTATGATTTTATGATTCTATGAGTCTAAATTTGATTGAAAAGTCAAAGTTTGCAAATATTTGTAAGCTCTTTTCACCTATGAATTTTAATAGGACATTAAAATCTCAGTAGTTTTGTGAATTAGAGTTCAAATTCTTCTGGGGATGTATCACATGTTTAAAGGAGACCAATCAGTAAATAAAACTGTTGTTGTTATTGTAATGCAAGTTGTTTTTCAAAAATAATGATACTCAGAAAAGTACCCAACATGACTTCTTTCTGCAGAAATATACCCTATCTTCTGCTGCCTCACAGTGTTTGTCTGTTTTCAAATGTGCTTTTACACCTTTATTGCTCTGGAATAACAATTCCTGACTACTATGTCTGGTTTCAGACTAAGTGTTGATTTCAGCAATTTCCCAAGATGGCATTTTTTAAAATGAAAATCAAACCAGAATCTAGTTCAAGGATGTGACTGAGAGGACGTGAGACATATTTGCCTCTATTTAATTCTGAATATTGCTAGGAAAAAGAGCTAGAGTAAAATCAAAGAAGACCAGTATTTTCCTAAAGGTTTCTTTTAGGAAAAAAAAAAAAAAAAAAAGGAAAAAAAAATCCAGGTGATTTCTGTGACAGTTTTCTTGCTTCTTGCTTCCTTCCTTCTTTTGGAAACACACAATTATTTTCTTCAATGCTAATAATGAAATACAAATCATACAATATGCATGATTTTATTCTAAAAATGGATCCAGCTGCCTTAGAGATTTGTAAATGCCAGAATAATACATGAGATCGTCTTTCCCAGTGCCCCATAAAGGTTAGACTTTTCCAGTGAGAAATGTCAGCAAAGGTGATTATTCTGTAAGCAGAATAAGCTTGGGGATTTCATAGCAGATCTCAAATGTATTTAGTTAGACTAATCAGCTCATTTTAAACAAGAATTTGCAATTTTGTTAAAAGAAGAGCACATTTATATTCTTTATAGCACATTTATATTCTATAGGACCAGTTCAATGTAATTAAATGGAAAAACAATGTAATAAATTCTTGGAAACAATCCCCTATAAATATTGGTTTATCATTTGGCATTCTCCTCTCATTTCCACCGGATACCAGTGGGATTTGTATATCCGCTTCCTTTATGTTTCTAATTAAGAAACCACGTCAGATTTGTGGAGAACCTACACAATCTGTCACTTTGACTGCTGAGGAATGGGCATGCCTCCCTGACCCTTATCCCCATCCATCTGAATAGATCCAATTTCATTGATTTATATCTAATAGAATTTCATTGGTGGCTACTGCATAAATCCATGATGACTTTCACATTTGGTACCTAAACAACAATCAGATGGAATGTGTCTGTTTCAAAGTGACCTTTCTCCCATTTTTGAACTTTGCTTTATAAGAGGAGAAGGAAATCTTAGCTGCTTTCATTCCTAAAGAGCCGTAAAGTTGTCACCCACTAGTGCAAGGTATTTGATTCATTTGGACTTTTTATTTCTCCCTCAAATCTGAAATTCAATCGTACTCAAAACACAATTTATTCAGTGAGCATCTTTCAAAAATGTAAGATAACTAATTAGGATAGGTCTATTGTATTTTTTTAGCATTTTCTTTGTAAAATCATACCTTGTGCCATCTCCATTAACAAAGCCAAGCTGAAATGCATTAAAATACTGAAATATTTTGTTTGTTCCCTTTAAATGTTGAAACAGACATGAGCAACAAGCTGGCTGTGCTGATTAACAAAGCTTTAAACTAGATTCGATTTTGGAACAGGGTGTTCTGAGTGATAGAGAAGGGCAGGTGAACACTGCCACTGTAGGAAGCAGCAGAGAAAGCCTCAGAGAAATTACCAGGGAATTCCCAGGGGAATTTGGGAGATCTCCTCCAAGAGTGTAATGCACTGATAGCACAGCTGAAGTGCCTCAAAACAAATTCACACAGCACAGGAAATAAGCCAGAGGAGATGGCAGCTATGGTGCAATTAGAAAACTACGACCTAATTGCTATCATGGAAACGTGGTGGGATGAATGACACAATTAGAACACTATGATTGAGAGCTGCAAGGTTTTTGAAGGGATAGGCAGGGCAGGAGGAGTAGGGTTATTGAATTCCATGTTAAGAAGTGGATAACCTGCAAAGTGCTGCCTCTAAAAAACAGCCACAAACAGGTTGAAAGGTTGTGGCTTAAAATTAGGGATGGGACCAATGAAAGATATCTGGTAGCCAGGATCTACTACACCTGAATAAGGGGAGCCTGCTGACAAGGCCTTCTTGCTTCAGCTACAAGAAGCATTGCAGTCATAACCTCTCATCCTGGTGGTTGATTTCAGCCACTTGGGGATGGTTGAAATAAAAACATGGCGAGTTGCAAGCTATCTGGGAGACTCCTGGAGAGCACTGAGGATAATTTCCAGGTCCAGGTACTGGATAGACCCAACAGAGGTGAAGCATTACTGGAACAGATGCTCATCAATGCAGATCATTAATGAGGTTAAGATGGGAGACAGTCCGGACTGTAGCAACCCTGCCCTGGTTGAGTTTGTGATCTCAAGGAATAGGGGCCAAGCAATGAACAGAGTCAGGACTTTGAATTTTGAGAGTAAACTTTTGGCTGTTTAAGGAACTATTGGAAAGCAGTATGGCTGTGGAAAGAACTGCTGGTTAAACTGAGGGATAAGAAGCAAATGTGCAGGCAGTGGAAGCAGGGAGAGGTGGCCTGGGAAGAATACAGGGGTGCTGTCTGGATGTGCAGAGATGGGATCAAGAAAGCCAAGGTGCAGATGGAATTGAACATGGCGAGGGATGTGAAAAATAACAAGGAGGGATTCTACAGGTACACTGGTCAGAAGAAACAGACCAAGAAGTGTGTGCCCCCCAGTTAATGAGAAGGGAGAAATGGCAACTACGGATATGGAGAAGACTGAGATACTCAACCAGTTCTTTGCCTTACCAGATGTCAGCTGTCCCATGCCTCCCAAGTCCATGAACGTCCCCTCCTCTAGCTGGGGTTAGGGAGCAAAATCCCTCCCACTGTAAGAGTGAAGCAAGTCTGAGACAGAAGACAGAATACGTACAGGTTTGTGGAGGTGGACAATATGCATCCCAGGATCCTGAAAGAACTCACTGATGTAGTTGCCAATCTGCTCTCAGTCATATTTATCTCATCCGTGTGAATCGCTTAAAGGTAGCGACTGTTGAAAAATAATGTTTTGTAGCTTTTTCTCTATCAAATAATGTTATTGTGCTCTTTGCACCTGTTGTAATTGCCCCAGAAATAAATAGGAAATTTACTTTCTGAGTAATTTATGCTTTTATTGAATTTTGACCAACAAATAGTAGGCTTGAGGTAGAGTGAATGGTTACATGCTCAAGCCCTGATATTATAAACATAAAACATAACTCCTATATTTTAATCTTTCATCTTTTTCCTCTTTGTCATCAGAAAAAAAAATAGATAAATAAAAAGAAAGCGTAGTGGTAATAAGCAGACATAGATATTTCTTTGAAAATTCTTTGTCTCCAAACACCTGCAGGAAGGCCCTGAGAAGCCCACTTAGGGTAATACAGCAACAGGCAGGAATACGGGGCAGGAGCTCTTCCATATGCCTAGAGATGGCATTTGATGTTGTTCATGAATGTGTCTGCCTGACAGGATGCACAGCTGGAGCACATGCCATGTCTAATGAGTAGGAGGGTCTCTACCTGCAGTCACAGTGGGTCAGCTGTACAATATCCCCGTGGTGCAGGAGCTAAGGACTCCCTGTTCAGACCTCTTGTGCCAGCTGCCATATGTTTCACAGGTCCTGGGGCAAGTGTGGAGAGAGAATGTTTCCTCTTTCTGCAGGCTGTGGAATGTCAGTGTCAGCCAAGGTGTGTTTACCTGTTCCTCTGTCCCACCTGGCATTTCAGTGAAAGCATGTAAATAGCTGGAGGCAGATTCAGGGAAAGCCTGGCAAATACACTGAACCTAATGCTCTCCCACTCCAGGCTCTTAAGTTAATATTCTGGGGCTGCTGCTGCTGGCTGTGAAGGCTTACTCTTTGTTTGCTGATAAAGCTTTGAAACATGAAAATGGAGATTATTTTTATCAGGCTTGTAGACTGTGGGGTTATGTAATGTCTTCTCGCCCTTGTGACTGAGGAATTCTCTCTGATGCTTTAGAAGGAAAGAAATAAGCCATGAATGTCAGCTCAAATGTATGTGCAGCAGTGATAAAATAGGAAGGCTATATAAGGGAGGAAAATAGACGTTTGTAATCTCTTTAAATGGAATAAATACTAAAAAATCTATTGTTCACTAATTCCCTCTTTTTTCTTTTTTCATTTTTCCCCCTAGCAAATAAATAGAACCTGGTGTTCCCTTTTAAGTTAATACTAAGTGGCTAACGGACAGGTTTAATATATAATAACTCTCTGTTTCAGATGTGTAATATTTCCAAAAACACAATCCCCTGAAATAGGACTTAGGTGGAGTTTTGGGAAAGAGGCACAGGAAGAATGAAATGTGATTACATATTTCTTCAAATTTCACTAGAAAAACATTCAGGGTAAGAGCTCATCCTGACAAAAACACTTCCAGCTCTCCCTGCCTCTGCTCTGCTGCGGATGGAGGCCACTGCCTGTGCTGCAGGAGGGGCGAGAATATACCAGCAGGAAAATGCTGCACCTCTGTTTTTCATGCTGAGGGGAACAGCCATAGTTAAGCTCAGAACCAAAATATTTCCAGCTTTTGTGCTTATTAAAAATAAACCAGAAGGCTGCAATCAGAAAATGAGAAGTTTTAATTCTGGTTATCATGTCTTTTGTACAAAAACAGATGCAAACTGATGCCTGTGTTCTCTCTTTGTCACATTGTAATGTGTGACCAAAATATGATCATTAATGTTGCCAGTGACAATTCATGCCCGCACTTAACCGTCAGAGAAAACAGTTCAGAAGAGGCTTTGCATCAAAACAACAGTGAAAACAAGACAGTAGCAGGGCCTGCATTCTGCATTGTGGTTCCTGCATTCTCCTTGCTTTGGTGTTTGAGAAGTGATGCTACAGACCTTGGCAAGCAGTGTTCTCCAGGTGCTGTGTTTGGGTGTGCTCGGTGCATGGCTCCCAAGGGACCCCACCCAGAGTGACAAGGACCTGGTGGCCATGGGCTGTGCGGCAAAGAACATCTCCTCAACATCTCCAGCCTGGAAAAGGCTGTCAGCATGAAAAAAGTGTGTCCGAGTCTCCTGGAAAACAAAGGAACATCAGCAAGCGAGGCCTGCAAGGGCTTTGTCAAGGAGTTCCTTCTCCAACTGCTTGGCTGCCATTTCTGTCAGAAGTGGCTGACCATGCCTGACCAGACAAGAGAGTTAATGTGGAAATACAGGTAAGAAAATGGGGAAAACAATACCGACAGTGGCCTGAGCTGCATTAGGAGAAACATTGCCAGCAGTTTGAGAGAAGTGTTCCTTCCTTGCTACTCAGCAATGGTATGGCCTTATTATGTCCTATGTGTAGTGATGAAGTCTCCAATACAAGAATGGCATGGACATACTGAAGAGAGTCCAATGTGGGACTACAAAGATGATGAAGGGACTGAAGTTTCTCAGCTATGAAGTGAGAGAGAGCTGGGACTGTTCACAGTGGCGAAGAGGAGGCTCAGAGGGATTTCATCTGTGTACATGAATATCTGCAGGTAAAGCTGCCAAGACAAAAGAGCTGGTCTCTGTTCAGGGATGCTCAATGTCAGGAATGCAGTGAGTATCACCTGGCGTGCAGGGGCTGTCTCTGAGCACCAGGCAGCACTGCTGTGTTGTGTGGTGCCGGAGCACTGGCACTGGTTGGCCAGAGGATGTTAGGTCTTCTCCTTGGGGATGCTGAGAAACCGCCTGGCCATGGGCCTGGGTCCCCTGCTCTGGATGTCCTTGCTGGAGCAGGGATTGGACCTGGAGGTCCCTGCCAATCTCAGACACCCCACATCTCTGTGAGGAGTGCAGGCATTGCAGTGTATCAGGTGGACACTTGTTTTTCTTCTCCCTGTCTTACACTTGCAGTGAGGTGCCATTTCACCAGGCCCTTTAGTCCGAATTCTTGTTCCAAGTTGGGAAATGTCACTCGTACAGATCATAGAATCTTAGAATCACAGAACTGCTCAGGTTGGAAAAGACCTTAAAGATCAGCAAGTCCAACCACAACCTAACCTTTCTACCCAAAATCTAACAATCCTCCACTAAATCATGTCCCTGAGCACCACATCCAAGTGGTCTTTAAACACGTTCAGGGACGGTGACTCAACCACCTCCCTGGCGAGCCTATTCTAGTGCTTAACAACCCTTCATGTAAATAGGTTTTTCCTGATATCCAACCTAAACTTATCCTGGCGCAACTTGAGGCCATTTCCCCTCATCCTGTCACCTGTCACCAGTGAGAAGAGACCAACCCCGCTCTTGCTGTAAGCACTTTTCAGGGATTGGAAGAGAGCAATAAGGTCTCCCCTCAGCCTCCTCTTCTCCAAACTAAAGAGCTCCAGTGCTTTAGTCACCCCACACAGGGCATATGATCCCACAGCTGCCTAATTTAAATGTCAGGTTTCTGGTTTGGGGGTCAAGCCAGTGATTTCTCAGACCATTGGCAAGGACCCCTGCCTTTGACCACAACTGGAAGACAGTGCTGGCCTCCTGCATGAGGTTTACAGAGGGCCCAGCACCACAAGACTTTTGGGAGCTGTTGTAGCATGAATGATAACTCATTATTCACTTCTGCAGTTCCTCCTGCCTGTAAATTACAGATAGAATGACATGTGAAGAACAAGTGTTACATGTGTTACTTTATCTTAAAATTAATAGGCATTAGGTAGCACAGCCAAACAGTGGTGCACAGAAGCTAATCCATCATGTGGGTTAAATTAGGCCCTGCAAGTTCCCCGTGGAACCAGTGTTATGCAGTCTGTAGACCAAGGAAGAGTCCAGAGGCTGCTGCTGCGGTAGCAACAATATTTTTTCCTTGCTTGAACTTTTATCTACTGCTGTTTTCCCTCTCTAGAAGGGAATTTGTTTCATATTTACAGTTTAGTGATGATTTCAGCTCACGAGTCATTGATTATACCTTAGGGTAAATACTTTGTGAAGGTTTTTCAGGGGAACAATAAATTTCTTTGCTTAAACATGTTTTGACTGCATGCCTGTCGAAAGAAGAATAATTGAGACATTTCAAGCTTTACTACATCTAATTACAGATGTTGGGCTTCTGCCAACTAATTTGTTCTTAATTATCTCTAAACCTGGGGGATTCACATAAAAACACCAAAGTAATACTGGCATTTGACAGAAAGGATCAGAGAAAGACTCTGGATGGGATGCAGCTAAGAGAACAAGAATTAGGTTATTGTGATGTTAAAAAATAAGTTAATATATTCTAAGACAAATGTGTACTTGTGCTATACCTGTCATCTCTGAAAAATGCACAAAATGGGCCTAACGATCCATGCCCTGGCTTTGCTATCTGATTTATGCTTGGATTATCCTATATTTACACAAGATCACCTAAGGTCTGGACCCCAGTGTATCAGCAACAGAGAAATATTACAGATTTTCCTGTAGGCATTGAACAAAGGGAGGTAGATATGAGCATGGAAAGGGAAAATTTTTGCTTTTAGCAAAATCCAAACCACAACAACAAAGAAAACAGAAGATGCTAAATTCAGCACTCCCTCACCGTGAGGTCAGCTGTGCTGGCAGCCAGCAGAACAGACAACTTTGCTTTTAGAATTCTCTTCTGCAAAAGAGAATATACATTTGTAGATTGAATAGCAAGAAATATTTTAAATCTGATCATTTATGATGAGTCACTGAAATCTCTGAGCCTTCAGATGCCTGTAGTGCTTTTGTAAACGTGCACTGGGACTTACAATTACATTTTTGATAGGGATGATACTGCTACCCATTTAAAAGATAGTGAAGCTGAGTTATTCTCAAAGCTGTCTTTTAAAAATGCAGTGGTGTAAACAGAAAGCTTGCTTTTCACTTACCTGTGATTATTTAATGGATCAGTTACATATGACCTCATTAATGTAGACTCAGTTACAAAGTGTGATATGTTTTTTGTGCAACTAGAAAATGTACCAGGGCCATTTCTGAAACTCCTTCCAAATTGCAGTAACATGCAAAATGCTTTTCAATATCATTACTTAACATATGCAGAAGAAGAGAATCCCAACATCAACTTAGAAGTCAACTTACAGCAATTATTCCTTTGGGCCTTTGCTACCTATTTTCTGAGGAATTCTTCTGAATGGCTTTTAGCAAATCTGTTTAATTAATCTACAGGACTAATTGGGCCTGTTATAAGACTGTAATATATTAGCTCAAATAGCTGGTACGTGTTCCACTTTTCTCATGTTGTCACTCTTCTGGTGTGTATCTATTTCTCCATTTCTTATTGTCGCCTGTGGATAGCTCTTGGCTGTTTAGAATTTGTATCTCTTTGTATGACTGTCAATTTGAAGACATTGTTTCCAACACTTTTTTAAGCATCAGTTAAAATTTTGTTTTCTAGCTGTATTACTCCATTTCAGTCATAAATCTGCTTTCTGCTATTTAGACAAGTTAGGCTGGCCAAAACTGCAATGTTTTCTGTGAGAAGAAAACATTAATTGAACATATTTTGCAAAATTCCCCTAGAAAAATTGCTAATGCATGAAAAGTGATGAATAAAAATCACTGCAAAGTGGATGTTAACAGAAGCTGAATGGACTATTTTGCAAAACAAATACAAACTGGTTTTGCTTCAGCTCTCTGTAGAACTGAATGTGAATTTTTAACGTTTGCTCACTTTTTTATGCTTTGCCTACGTATCTTGGCTTCTACAGGTATCTCAAATAGAAAAGGAAAGTCCAGGAGAGCAAACTTACACAAGCATGCTGGCAATGAAAGATAAAGAGGTACTTAAAGACTTTTTTTGCCTCAGTCTTCTCTGATAACTGCTTGCCACACAGCCCTTGGATGTTTGGTTTGATAGGAGGGGACTGGGGAAGCAATGTTCCTCCCATTATAAGTGAAGACCAGATTCTTGACCCCTGAGGAACCTAAACATTTGCAAGTCTATGAGTCCCAATGAGGTCTATCCCAAAGCCCTGAGGGAATTTGCAGATGTAGTTGCCAAGCCACTCTCAATGACATTTGAAAAGTCCTGGTAATCAGGTGAAGTCTCTGGTGACTGGAAAAAAGGCAACATCACACCCATTTTTAAGTGTAAAAAGGATGACACCTGACAGTCTGAATTCTTTGCTGGGACATACTGTGGAACAGAGCGGGGGCCTGATATGGGAGAAACAGCATGGCTTCACCAAGGGCAAATCCTGTGTGACCAAACTAGTGGCTTACTATGATGGTGTCACTTCTTCAGTGCACAATGGAAGAGCTAATGATGTAATCTATCTGGACTTCAATAAAGCCTTTGACATGGTACCCCACAGCATTCTTCACTCCAAAATGGAAATACATGATTTGATGGGTAGACTGTTTAATGGATGAAGAAGTGGCTGCAGGATCAAGTCCAGAGAGTAGTGGTCAATGGCTCAGTGTCTGGATGGAGATTGGTGGCGAGTGGTGTCCCCTAGGGGTCAGTGATGGGACTGATACTCTTTAATATCTTCATCAATGACACTGACCGTGGGATCAAGTGCTCTCTTCGCAAGTTTGCCCGTGGCACAAAGCTGTGGGGTACAGTTGACACACTAGAGGGACAAGATGCCATCCAGACTGACCTAGACTGACTTGAGCAGTGGGCCCAGGTGAACCTCATGGGGTTCAACAAATTCAAATGCAAGACCTTGCGCCTGGGTCGAGGAAACCCTCACTACCAATACAAGTAGGGATGAAAGGATTGAGCGCAGCCCTGACAAAAAAGACCTGGGACTACTGATGGCAGGCTGGACATGACCCAGCAATGTGTCCTTGCAGTCCAGAAAGCCAATCATATCTGGGGTTGCATCAAGAGAAGCATGGCCAGCAGGTTGAGGGAGGTGATTCTGCCCTTCTACTCTGGGCTGCACCTTGAGTATTGCATCCAGATGTGGAGTAGGGGAGAGACATGGACCTGCTGGAGCACATCCAGAGAAGGGCCACAAAAATGATTCACAGAATGGAATGCCTCTCCTGCAAGGACAGGCTGGGAGAGCTGGCACTGTTCAGCCTGGAGAAGAGAAAGCTGCAAGTGATCTGATAGAGGCCTTTCAGTATCTAAAGAAGAGCTACAGGAAAGAAGCTGTAGATCTTTAGCAGGGTCTGTGGTTACAGAACAAGGGGAAATGGCTTCAAGCTTAAAGTAGAGTAGAATTAGGTTGGATATAAGGATAAAGTCTGTTACAGTGAGGGTGGTGAGGTGCTGGAACAGGATGCCCAGAGATGTAGTTGATGCCCTGTACCTGGAGACTTTCAAGACTAGGCTGGATAGGGCCCTGTGCAGCCTGATATAGCTGTGGATGTCCCTGTTCATTACAGGGGAGTTGGAGTAGATGACCTTTAAAGTTCCCTTCCAACTCTAAGGATTCTATGATTCTATGTAGTCCAAATTGTTTTTCAGTGAAATGTATCTTCCCAGATTTATCTTATAGTTTTCTTAATCTCTTTAAAATATTCGTCTTCCCTAGCTATAAGATGTTCCTCACTGCATAATATGTGCTTTGAACTGGATTTTGGACAAGGTGACTGTGATAGGTCCTTCCAATCTTTGCTATCACTAAAGAATAATCTGTAACTGTGAAATTGAGGAGCAGAAAATTGTTATTTAGCTTTTTTAGTTACACTGCTCATTTAATACTTAATGTGTATACATGCATCCATCTCTGCTGGTTGTTTTTTTGTTGTTGTTGTTGTTTATTTGTTTGTTTTTTTTATGAATCCTAAGCACACAAACCAAACTAGGACATACTTTTAATTGCCCTGATCTATTTAGCAGATTTTAGCACGTTTTTTCTCAGTTCAGTGTCTCAGCTCCCTTCAGAGAGTAGAAATCAGCGTGTTCCTGGCAGAACCATCAGTCTTCCCATCCTTGTTTCCATGTTCCATGCATGTATTTGTTAGGAGGATCTACAGCACCCACTCAGGGCAATTGGGAAAGTCAGCCTGAACATTTTACCTGCTGCAACTGGTAAAAGGCTTGGAAAAAGTGGATACAGGTTATGCTAGTTGTTCATATTGTCAACTGGACAATTGAAGAAGCAACAATATAAGGAAAGTTCGCAGTTAGACTGGGTAGTCAGCCCAACCTCTGTCTTATTTTAGAAGTTCACAAAGTAAAGAGTTGCCCCTACCTTTTCCTCAGTGTCTTTGACTCTGCCCCACTCTGCACGCTTCACTGCAGCAGTCTGGCATTACAGCATCCATCAGCACCAATTCTGCCACTTCCTTCTGTGCGGTGGTTGGCAGCCGAAGGTGTTTTAGTAGTGAAAACTGAAAACACTCACTGTACGATGATAAAAAATAACAGCTGCTAGACCTGAGCATTTATATAAAATAGGAGCCTAATGTTTCCTTAAAAATCTTTTGTGTTCTCCTAGTGTTATTAGTAAAGATACTAAATTGCTGCTATCAGCCGATGAGCTTAATTACTGTTCTCAATATTTTTCCTAACACACTCCTGTAAATTTGCAAAAGTGATTTTTCTTAATAACATTTTGCTTTAAAAAAAAAAACTGAAGAAATATTGTATGTCAGACCTCATCTGATGCAAATTGCTCCAGGTCCATTGACTTCATCAGAGCTATGATGATTTACACCAGATGGCCCACCATGTTTGATATTATTACATTAAGGTATTGGCATATGTATAATTTGCTTTGTACTTTATCGGTAGTATTTGCTTTCTATCAAATCCAGTGGACTTTTGCAATCTTTACTCATGGGAATAAAATCCATTCTATATGAGTAATTATACTCTGTGAATGATAAATACTAAATAATGCAGCTAAAATTTATTTGGTGAAGTTTTTATAGGCTTAAGCCATATTTTAAGCAGATTTGTAATATTAGGGCGTCGTGATTATGTCTGGAGCATTCTTCACGTAGGAAATCTGTATTTTCCCTTTCTTACAGAAACGTATACATGTAACTTGAAATGTGGTCTGAAATTTACTCTATCATAAACACAAGCTATGTAAAATCATAAATTTCACCTGCATTTCCTCTTAGACAAGGGGCTTTTTTTCATTAATAGACATATAACCATAGCAAGGTTGTCTTAGACTGTAGATAAGCTATTCTATATCTTATAGTAAAGGGAAATACAGTTAAATCACCTTCATAAATAGTCCATAGCTTTCCAAAGATGGGTTTTTGGTTTGGCATATTGACTTTGCATTTATGAGGCAAATGTACGAGAACATCTGGTTTGTTTTATCATTAATTCTGGGAATACCCATTAATAATGCATTTTTGGGAATTGTTTTTGTTATTCCTGGAGAGCGCTGTAATGAACAGTCCTATGCTTGTTCTATCGGGAGACAAATTTTGGTTTAGAGGCTATTTTGCAGACTTAATTATATTAGTTGCTATCTCCTTTTTATTGCCAGAAAGTGTGTATTATTAAAATGAATTGCTGAGAACGCTGCCAGTGGCCATTGTGGAAACCTAAACTTCCTAGTAGTTTAGAAAAGAGACATTTCGCCTCTTTCTGAAAATGGAATTCAGAGCTTTTTTTCCTGTACTTCTGGCCTGCATTCATACAATCTTAGGAAAAACACACTATTAGTAACACACACCTTTTCTGTTCCTCGTTATCAATCTAGCTATGAAACCGTTATTAGTGGATAAACTGTCTGGCTGTTGGCAGGAAAATGAGACATCAAACACCCCGATCTTCTAGAATTCCTAGCTCTGGTGTAGTTGGATCAAGTAACTTTATAAACTGAAGCAAGATTTTCCCAGGTCACTTGGGCAAGCAGTGGTACATGTTGTCCTGTGCTTGAAGACCACACCTATGGCAGCTTGGCGTGGTTAAGCAGAATCTGGAGCTTCCATCAAATCCCTGAAGATGAAGGAGCTATGAAACTCAGCACTGGAAAAACTGCATTGTCTGGTGGTTAGGAGTAGAGTCAGTAAACAGAGAGTCTATTCCCAACTTTGGTCTGATGCCTGATCCATGCAAAGTGTCTCTGCTATATTTATAGCATCACAATAATGAATCTAGTGTGAAGCTAATTAAAATCACATGCGATTCTTTCCCTTAACTTCCTGGGCGTCAGATCAGACCCACACACACACACTGAGGATTTCTACCTCGTGTCTGCTGTGGGCTGAACACCACCCTTTCATCCTGTTCTCTTTCCACTTCCATTCTGTTTATTTACCTGAGAACGAGCCGTGCATATTTGCCAGCTGAGCAGACAGGGGCAGAGCACTGACTGCAGCAGAGGTCTGCATGAACCCATGGGAAACAGCAACACAACATGTGACCGAACTCCTAGCAGTGGTATCTGGGCTCAGAAACAGCGAGAAAAGCCAGATCCATAGTTAAAACATTTATTGGTTAAAGAAGCAGGATATTTTTTTTCATTACAAAACTGATATTTTAACCCCAGACACAGATCAGCAGTCATCTCTTTAGATCATTTTCCCAATAAAAGAGCTATATTTCTTCAATTGTTTATGCATTCTACCAGCCCAGCTATATGTATGACATCACTTACTGCACTGACTTTATATTTTTCCAGGACCATGTATAGAAGCCTCTGAAGAGATCAGCAGCTGGGGAACATTTTGGATATCCAAATTCCTAATGACCCCAGAGTAGTATTCCCAAACCTCTTGGCAGTTCCAAATTTCATGCCAAAAGTTGCCGGCATCTGTCTTACATTTTGAACATTTGTCATCAATATTCTTATTTAATTTAAACATCCGCTTAGGGGGGTCACGTATTCTCGGTGAATAAAATTAGCTGCATGTAACCAATCTGTGAATTTGAGTTTAATCATAGAGCTCCGGTCTAGTTACAGATGTCTTTGTCCACGGACTGTAGTTTACTACCGAATGCCTTCCCCATTAGCTTTGGGATTATCAAGCAAGGATTTATACCGTGTAGAAACCTTTTTCCTTTCTAAATACATAACTGAATGCTCTCAGTGGGAGGATTAAATTCAGGCTCTCTGAAAGACCTACAGCTGGTTATCTCCTTCAGTACTGACTTTGCGAACCACACTAAGGTGAAGGGCAGGGCATGGGCTCGCTGCCTCAGGAACACAACACAGCTCAAATTGCCAATGAAAGTTGCATTTCAGTTCCCACTCCGTCGTCCTCCTGGGAGGAGGAACAAGGTTGCCACCACCTAATTTTCTGGGTCAGCTTATTACCTGCTCCCACCCTGTCAGCACTGTTGACTGAAGCTTTGGGGATGCTCTTGGAGTTCCTCTAGCTCTCCCCATTCATTCTTACTTCTGCTGCTGCTTTTGCTTTGGTGCCTACTCACACCCTGCACAGGTGCAAGAAAAGAAAAAAGAATGAAATGAAAAATAGCTGTGTTGCCCCTCTCTTAGATGTCCTTGCTAGACGTGGTAATTGGGCCCTAACTCTTCAAATCTTTCTTTGTATAATAAACATCCTGCACAGATGTGATTCCCAGCTCTTCACATAGCAAAAGATAATTCATTCATTACCGCAGTTCATTTCAGCACAATTGTAGCTTTGATCTGATAGTAATGGCAGTATGCTAGCAGTGCTTAAGTACAAACATTTTAATTAATATTCTTATTTGTATCGTATCAACATCCTCAAAGAAAAGGTTGAAACAAGTTCTGATATAAAGCCTCTGCTCCCCATCCTGGCATAAATTGTGCATATATATTTGTACAAAGTTTAGCCCATAACACATGCAAGCAATCATGAATTACGACCTATCTTACAGATGACACTGCAGCCCATAAACTAGAATTTCCCACTGCCATCATTAGAAATAGAACCAACCTTCCTTAAGGAAGAAATTATTCATGCAACCGCTGGAGCTGATGTGTCCCCTCATCTACAGTATCCAGCAATAAGTGCACCAACTGGCATGCACAACTTGCTGATCTGGATGTGAAATCAGTAAGACTTGAGGTATCTTTGCCATGATCATATATATAGTTCTTCTTTGAGAGACGTTATATTTTTTTGGTCACTGCGTTTCCCAGTGTAGCAGCACAATTATATTCTTCCTCAAGAAGTTCCATGGCTTCAGATGGCTCTCAGTAGCACTGTGAAGGCCCAGTGCATCAAGCTGAGTCCAACTAACACATTGAACACTTGCTGTATATTTTTCCAATTTCTTTGTATTTAAAAACAATGCACCTTTTCTTTGTATTTTCTTTCAAATAGTTTTGAAATACTGAAAAGAGGTAAATACGTGAATCTTAATTTTAGGGGATTGCGCTGAATAATGCCTGGAATTAATTAAGGTTTTTGTTGTGATAGTAACTTCATACAGAAGTAGAAATCAAGGGTCATGAAAATTGCAGAGTCCACGCGGAGCCAAATGATTGATGTGTGTGACTGATGTGTGAATTATGCAGCTAACTAATCCTCCTTCAGGTAAGCCTGAGCTGTCTCCCAAGGCACATGCTCTTCAGCTATTCATTAATGTCACCAGACCAAATTCTTGCAGTGCTTGTACTCGTTACAGTGGATTTAATTCTGCTGTGGCCTTTGTGCTATCCGTACCAAAAACCTCAGAGGAGTGAGTTGCTCAGAGCAGCAGGCAGAGACCTAGAGGCCAGAGGAATACATGTTGTACTTCTCTTCCTCAGTCAGCATTCTCTGACAGCTGCATGGCACCTCTCACATCCAGGCACTGCCGGGATGCTCAAACCAGGTTCTTCATTTCCCACCAGCATTTCCCTGTTCCATGCTCAGGCACTGACTCACCCCACCCATTCATTCCTTCTCTCTTGTCCCAGCCAATGGACCACACAGACATTCCACCTCCTGGGAGGTGGGGTTTTGCAGCACAAATTCCTGTCTGCTCAACTGGACATAGCCCAGACTTTTATCCCTTCTGTGGTACTTTTGGGCACCTCTGTTTCCTCTTCAAGCTGTTCCACTTCCGAACAGCAGGCAGGAGCCACAGTGCCTCACTCCTGCCTGCTGGCCCCAGTGCCTTCCCTGTTCCCTGCTTTGGCCATGATGGGAGCATGAGGGACCAGGAGAAACAGTGCCCATCTTTTGCCATCTCTGCGTGGAGTTGAATAATCATCAGATTTCCAGAGGATCTGTAACAGGAGTGGTCAACAAAGGTGTGTGCAATCTTTCTTTAGTTATTTTACAGAATTTTGGACAAGAAGCAGAAACGTGGTGAAGCAGGAATTGCTAAAAATCAAAGCAAAGTCCCAGAGGCCCTTGGGCAAAGGAAGCTGTGAGCATCAATGGGGTGCATGTGAGCCAGTGCGACTCAGGAAACATTCAAGACCCAAGGCTGGAGACATGCCCCATCATACTAGCACACCAGGGAGATTTGCAGCTTTGCTTTAAAGCCACCTATTCAATCTGTCTCATCCAGACGTTCTGAGCTTTCTCCTATTTACCAAATTTAACGTTTGGTTCATTGTTTTGTTCTGTAATTAAAACTGCTTTAGGGATTGGAGACCTTCTGTTATGCTGGCATCACAAAATGTCTGGAGCAGCTTCACTGCAAACCTCTTGCCAGCCCAAGTCCCACGTCAGCATTCAGTGGGGAGCTGAAGAGCTGGATATGTTTCTGCTGTCTCCATGCTTAGCTCATTGTCTAGATTTATGTCAGTTAAGAAAAGCTGGGATAATTTAAAAAGCTGGAAAACACTGTCAGCTGTTTTGAAAGAGCCCAGTGGACTGGGGGATTGGTACTTGTGGGGTTTGTGGTCTGGTCAGGACCCCTATCAACTTTAAAGTCATTCTCATGGTTGCTAGGACAGCACTGAACTTCCAGAGATTTTTCAGGCAAACTCAGTAGTCTTTCTATTCCTGCCAAAAACTAGTCTCAGAAATATTATCTTCTGTCTCTCAGCCGTTGACTTTCCTTTTAAAGCTTCTAGACCAAAAATATATCCATTTTTATTAGCTGTAAAAGTGACTTGGACAAGCAAACTCCAAGAACACTTTGGATGCCCCTAGCTAAGGAAGGTATTTGGCTCTGCATGGATTCTGTAATCCTTCTGAAATCAATTATTTTTGCTCTAATCTCCACTAAGGATCCTGTAGCCAGGATTTGGAGATGTATAACATCTCCAAATCTTAGTAACATCCCCAAAACAAGTACCTGGGTTCTCAGATGAGGCAAGGAACAAACACAGGTATCCATGGAACTGACAGCGTTGCCTGGGAAAATCCTGTCCCTATGAGTGGAACGTTCTAAGGGAAAGGAGGTGCCCCAGACCACTTGCTGTGCCCTGCAGTGTCTCCTGCATAGAATTTTCAACTTTCCTCTGAAAGTCAGCTGAGAAGTCATTTGGACCTCAGTCTGTGGTCATTCCTTTCTTTCAAAGTACAGCTGCTCCTTCTGCTGTCCCCAGGTAATGCTTTAAGGAAGGAGCCAAGTTCTGGAGGGAATGCCTTCTGTCATTGGCAGAGCAAAATGAGCAGAGAGAGACTGGCAGGGAGGCTACAGGAATGTCCTGTTGTCTGCAGGTTGTTGTGCACCTCAGCATGAGTAAGAGTCCCCCCTGCAGCTCAGCAGTGCTGTGCAGATGCCCCTCAGCAAACCTTTAGTCCCAGGGAAATGAAGCAGTCTAAAATGTCAGTGCCTGGTAGGCTATAAGGTTGCTGAAGAAAACTCAGCAAATTTCAACTTTGATTTTAGGTATTTAGCTTGGTATACGATCAGAATATGTCACATTCCCTGTTGGAGATACTCTCTTTAAGATTAAATTCCTCAATCTGTCTCTCCTTTTCTGAAAACAGGAGCCATAGTTCTTGAGCTGTCTGATTTGTAGGAACTTCACATGTAGAGAAATGCAAGTGTGATGTATGCATATGATAATAAAGTGCTTCACGTGACTGTGGACCTTGGAAGTTTACAATCACAGAGTGAAGTGCAAAGGCAGAGTGATGTAATTTTCACATAGATCTATCTTACAAAACATGACATGAGTTTCCATGTCACAGATTAAGTTATTAGTAGATAAACCAGTGCATTAAGTAAGGGGAAATAGCTAATTGTGTGTGAGATCTGGAGAAAGCATTGCAGCCAAGGGTTGTGTGATTTGTCTTGTCACTCCTCATATATTTAGTTAGTTACGAGAGGTTTTGTTGCCTGTCTGAAGCTACTTGAGAGCAAGCTTTGAGAAGAGGCTCTGCAGATGAGATATGAGCAAGTGGAGATGGTGGACAGTCAGACCACAGAAGTTATAACAGAAGTTATACCAGGACACACAGAAGTGACCAAATGAGAAAAGGATCACAGTCAGCTGTGTTAAAGTTTCAGATAAGCTGAGGATGATGAGGCAAGAGGTAAGATCCAGGCTTCCCTGACAGACAGTCCCAGGTAGCAGTGCATAGGAGTTGGAAATAAAGCTTGTGCCTGCAAGCAGAGCTGTCAATGCTCTTTGAGAGGAAAAAGTGATGAGCTGATAACTGCAGAATCAAGTGAAGAGTTTTTTGAGCCTTTTTTTTTTTTTTTTTTGAAAGCATAGGGATTAGCTCTCCCCACTCTGTTCTAAAGGAAGAGAAGAATGTGAAAATGACAAAGAAAAATAAAACCCCTATTTTGTCTGTTTTAAAGAAAGGCTCCAAGCGTGCCTTAAAATCTCCCCCCTGAGCTGCTGTTGTATCCTCATGGCCAGCTCCCTGCCCTGGGCTGGTTTCAGCCTGCCAAAGCTTCCCAGCTCCTGGTTTCACTGAGCTTCCTCAGCGTGACTCACCGTGAGCTCTGCTGCAGTTCTGCTGCTGTTTGTCCTTGTGGCTAAGAGCTCCTGGCAAATTAAAAGGCTTCCTGCTGAAGGCTTCACACTGATGTATCTCAGCCTCCTCTGAATAGAATTTTTTTTTTCTACATTACCAGATCTATTATTTTTCAAGGCTATCTGATGGGTGATTCAGGGAGATGATTGTCAGGCCATTCATGTATTTTCTTTTAGATCTGATCCTCGCCAAGATCGCAATAGTTAATCTCTGTTATTATCCATAGAAGTACTCAGATGATTTTGTTTAGTCACATCAATCAATGATTATTTCAAGTTGTCATGACTTTTCTCCAGACAACCAGAAAAACTTTAAAAAAAAAAAAGCAAAACTATTATTCGGTTTTCATTAGGGAAGTAAGCCTGTAAAAAGCAGAATTTTTAATGGATAATTGGTGGAGGTTTAAGAAAGCATTCCAAATGGATTTTATGATCAGGTGCTTCTTTATAGCCTTTATATTCACTGAGGGTAACAGATTCAATTTGAAGGGGGATGTGAAGGTCACTGCAACGTTGAACTGCTCTGGAATGAAGGACTGACACAAAGGTTCAGCCATAAAATGGCAGCTACAATTTACAGAAATTCTTTTAGGCAGCATGGTTTACTACGAGCCATGAATGAAACAGTTTCTATCCATTCCTCAGCAAAGCTGGAGGCAATATCCTAGAGATGGTTTATAAAAGGCAATTACGATTTTTCTTGGAAATTTTTGATTCCAACTTTGCCAACTTTTGAGGCAATCATAAAAGTTCCTAATGGAAGCTGAATAGTGCTCATTCTCTGAGATCTGAAGTAAGCTTTGCACTCTGCATAGTTGTTCATAAACTGGTGCAGAATGGTGTAGATCCACATACTTCGGGATCTGTCTTTCACTCTTTCTCTTATGTGTAAACAGCCTCATAAACTAATGAACAGAGATCTCAGTTTCACAGCACAGATAGAAATGGAGGGGAGATGAGATGAAGTTGTATAACAATTGCATCTTGAACCTCATTGTATTATTATTTGGTATATCAGAAGCAGAACTGGAGCACTTTGTATTGGCTAAGAGTAGATCTGGATGGGGCTGGCAGTCGATTTCAGCACAAAAGAAGGAACATCGTGCTTAGCAATTTGGGCTAAACCTGTGCCCCTGGGGAGGAGGTCTACTGCGTTAGCAAGGGCTGCTGGGTGGTGAAATGAGAGGGGCCTGGATAAATGTAGGAGATGCTTCATAATTTCTAAGGTATGGGATGAGCTGCTGCCCAAAGGGCAGCTGGTATGGCAAGTACACCCTCTTCAGGAAAGAGTTTCTCTCCTGCCAACTCCTTACCTCTCAAGCGTAGTCTTGTGCTATTCGTGTTTTGTTCACATCTCGGTACAGCACTCATCCCTCTGGTACCTGAGCAAACAGGCTGAGAGAAGACACTTGCTTCTGCCCGATAAACCATCTTCTGCTTTGGACTGTCACACTGCCCTGACTGCCACTCTGCAGGAACAGTGGAGTGCCTGGAGCAAGACCCCTGGCTGTAAAAAGTAGCAGCAGAAATGTCCATGATCTATCCAGACCAAGCCCATGAAGGAAAACTTAACGAGGATAGCTTATAAATGGTTTTACTTTTACTAAATTTGATACCCATGACTTTCAACTGGTTAGAAATAATTACTTACATACCCTTACTTACATGCCAACTCACTGATTGTTTAAGACCAGAAACAAATAATTCTGGTACATATAACAATTAATAGCCTTTTAATAGCCTTCAGTGCTGGTTTTCAGGAAATAATGTCTTACTATTAACATTCCTGTAAAACCATTAGTCCTAAATGCATGTAATTGATGGCAGTACTAATGTTTGTAAAATGAACTGAGGCTGATTTATAAGACTGATAGTAAAATAGTTCAGTAAATGGCTTTGATCTAATAGCTGTGAAAGAAGTACACACACCTAAAAGATTATCCTTGCAGATATCCGTGTTCCTTTCAACTTTTACTAGCTTCAGACACAAAGATTTGGAAGGGAAGAATCCCAGCTAAATATTTATTGATGGGGATGACCACTGATCAGTTACACTCTATTCTCCTTCCAAATACGAACATCCAGTAGTACATTGACTCCTCTGCCCATTTTCAGTGCTACTTTATTTCTTGCTATTGAGTGAGATGAAAGAACATAAACACCTTGCCTGTTTTTTTAATTAACAGAACTGATCAAAGGCTTTACTTACTCTGCATGCACTGAAGTCTAGCAAACTAGCTGTGCCAGCATGATCTTTCCCCTATAAAGCAGTACTTATACCCACAATATTATCCATGATAAATCCTCAGTTGTTTTGCTCTGTTGCATCTATTCATTTCATCAGGTTTTATTTCCTCCTTCCTTATGTAAATTGAAATTTAAAAAGAAAAATCAAATCACTCAGTATTTACTCAGGGTTTCTGTAGTGCTGAAACAGTTTATTTTGTTAACTAAATAAATACTTCCAAGTACTTGCAGTCATGCTTAATAAAATCAGAAGATTACATTCATAAACTTAGTGAGAAGTAATATTCTTCCCATGTATGTTTCACTATTTACACTGATTACCGAGTCTGAATTCTAGGACCAGGCCTTGACAGCACACTGTAAGGTTTTATAGGCTGGTTTTCTTAAACCCTCTCCATGAAGAAATTTTACTTTGCATAAAAACACAGCTTCTTTTTGTAGCTCTTCAGTATGTTGACTGTGTTGGCACCTTCCTCACTCACTTTCTGCCACAGATTTTCATTCTCAGTCAGGCAATGTGTTACTAATTCTGCGTGGAAAAGGCTGAAGAGAAGAGTTCCTCCTCTGTGTAGTTCCTAATTCAGTAGGTAGGGCACCAACATGGAGACTGGGAGACCTCAGATCTGCCTCCTGCGCTGAATTAAGCAGCATGAGGTTGGGAATTTGGATCTCTCACAAGACATATGCATGCCATTAACAACTGAGCTGGAGAGGATGAGCAGAGGGAAGGGAGAACTTGACAGCACTGCTTCATTGCTCCTGTTGGAGCTTCATTGCTCCTGTTGGAAAAGTTGATATCAACAATCTTCCCTCCCCCAATAAAGCCAGGACATCCCCTTTCCCTTCCTTTCCCTTCC